>NC_136987.1:19546549-19559049 GCF_032717465.1 Coenobita brevimanus | reverse complement strand
CAAACTTATGGGCTTCAAACTTATGGGCTTCAAACTTATGGACTTCAAACTTAAGGGCTTCAAACTTATGGACTTCAAACTTATGGATTTCAAACTTATGGGCTTCAAACTTATGGGCTTCAAACTTATGGACTTCAAACTTATGGACTTCAAACTTATGGGCTTCAAACTTATGGACTTCAAACTTATGGGCGTCAAACTTATGGACTTCAAACTTATGGGCTTCAAACTTATGGACTTCAAACTTAAGGACTTCAAACTTATGGGCTTCAAACTTATGGGCTTCAAACGTACAGGCTTCAAACATATAGGCTTCAAACTTGTAGGCTTCAAACGTATGGGCTTCAAAAGTATGGGCTTCAAACTTATAGGCTTCAAACGTATAGGCTTCAAACGTATAGGCTTCAAACTTGTAGGCTTCAAACGTATGGGCTTCAAAAGTATGGGCTTCAAACTTATAGGCTTCAAACGTATAGGCTTCAAACTTGTAGGCTTCAGACTTATAGGCTTCAGACTCATAGGTTTCAGACTTATAGGCCTCAAATCGTGGCTGCTAAAAGGTCAGGTGGCGTGGTACTAGTGTCACCTGACTTATGTTAAATTGCACCTGGCTTCCCTCATCTGTAAACACCCATTTATTTTGTTTTAATTCTATAAAAATAGTATACCTAAATCTTTAAGAAGGTACAAACGTGGCCAGTCGTTCCAGCCTTATATTTCTTGCCTGTAATATAACAAAGACGCCCAAGTACCTGGAATACATTTAATTGGCAGTCATATGGCAGCATTCTGCTGTGGTCAGGAAGCTTACTAACACCTCTTCCTAACCGGTTTATTCCTGATTCTGCTCCGTTACTATATTCTTGTGTGTTTTTCATGCAATCTGGTGTGGTTACGAAGCTTACTAACAACTCTTCCTTACCGATTTATTCCTGACTCTGCTCCGTTGCGATATATTTGTGTTATTCATGCAATCTATGTCGACATTAACAAGACACAAGAAGCACAAAAAGCAACAGTAGTGGGTAGTTTGTAAAATAAATCTTTAAGGAAAAGGTTTTGGGGAGCTTCCTTACCTGACAGGAATACTGGCCTTAGTGTGTAGGCATTATGTACCGAGATGGTGTGTGATGCTGCCATAGTTACCCGTACCTGGCCGTAGAGGCTGCTCTTCCAGCCACAGAGCTCTGTCTGTCTGTCTGTCTGTCTGTCTGTCTGTCTCTCTGTCTGTCTGTCTCTGTCCGTCTCTGTCTCTATCTCTGTCTGTCTGTCTGTCTCTGTCTCTCTCTCTCTCTCTCTCTCTCTCTCATTTCTGTTATATTGACCGATGTTCTTGTGATCTACTTGCCTTCTTTCGCCAATGTGGTGAGAACGCAGCACCCGTCTTGTCACACACTCTCACCCCTTTTCCATTCAGCCTTCTAATATAAGAGTTAACTACTATTCTAAGTCCTTCACGTGTGCAACTGGTCAACTCTGTGACTGTCTCCCTCTATCTGTGTTTCCTATTGCCTATGACCTTCAGTCTTTCCAACCCAGTGTGTCCAGGCATCTCGAAATGAACGGATTTTGTATGTGGCTGCCTGTTATCTTGTTTTTGTTTTTTCTTGGAGGGAACAATTTGTGGACTTTTTACCTTTGGTTCCTTCTTCCTTGCATAAAAAAGTACTCATTACTCTTGGCATTTAAGCTTATTTTACCTTACATGATATTAAGATAAATCATACATATATACGACAATTAGTTATAGGCTATATATTAGAGAGTTAAGTTGCAATATCCCCCTGGACCATCCATTCACACACACACACACACACACACACACACACACACACACACACTACAGTATGGCTCGTCTCTCTTCACCTCAGTAAATTATCGGAAAATACAAACACAAATCTCGTCATCGTGGGGAGAGGGTTAAAGGTCTGTATTCTAATCGGTTTATGAAGCTCCCTGACACCTTTTCCTAAGCGATTTATTTTGCTTGTTACAGTATGCCATTCTCCTTTGTATTAAATCATTCAAATATCGCCATACTCTGCACAAATGGCATGCACAACGATGTTAGTCGCCTGTATCCAAAATAAATCAATAAATCGGCAAGGGAAATGTGTTGAGAAGCTTCCTTAACCCTCGGGAATAAGAGCCAAAGCCATAAGGGAACAAGTGCTGTGATTCTAGTGTGTGTGTGTGTGTGTGTGTGTTTGTGTGTGTGAGTAGAGCAAACCACAATCACATTCATTATGTATGTGTGTGTGTGTGTGTGTGTGTGTGTGTGTGTGTGTGTGTGTGTGTGTGTGTGTCAGTGTGTGTGTGTGAGTAGAGGAAACCACAATCACATTCATTGTGTGTAAAAAATAAAATAATAATAATAGCAATTGGTTTACTGGGTTAGCAGTGATACACTGACAATGTACATGGGGTTCACTTAACATAGTTTATGCTAAATCTAGGACTAGACTGAGTTAATCATGTGCACGATGGATGGAATGGCGCTGTTCTTGTACCGGTCAGTCCTCGGCGCTCTGATCGGCACAAGTTTGTTAATGTGCCTTGTAGCGCAGCGTGGTGGAGGAGCGTCAGGTGGGAGGAAGTGTCGGTGACGAGGGTGACATAATAGCCCCCTCCCGAACTTCCCCAGTGCCTCCCAATGCCTCTCGGAAAGCCTTGGCAGACTCAGGGCGTTGTCGTAGCCGTCATAGGCAGGGCCGAGGATGATCTTGCACTCCCTTTTCTGTGTCCTCTCCCTATCCAGCTGCTGTTGTTGTGTGAGGGTGAGCGAGGAGGACCACGCTGGGGAGGCTAACATGAGGGTAGGGAGTATGAAGGCGGTATAAACTCCACGTAGCTCCTTCGCTGGCGTTCCCAGTGACTTGAGTCTACGCAACATGTACAGTTTGTATGAGGCTGTCCTCACTATGTTGATGACGTGTTGCTTCCAGCTCAGCCGGTCATCCACCGTTACACCGAACAGTCTAGTGGACTGAACCAATTGGAGGGGATGGGTGCCCACTGACAGCTAGGGATGAGCCACGTCCTGTGAGGAGGTACAGAAGTGCATCACCATGGTCTTGGTGTGGTTGATTGTCACTTTGTTCTCCTCAGTCCACTTCTTGAGTCTGTCCAGGGTGAACTGGAGTGGCGAGTAGTCTGGCTGCCTGGTGTTGATGGGAATGCCAACGGTACTGTAGTCAACATAATTCCACCGATGCGGGGTGTCCGTGAGGGCATCGTTGATGAGGATGAGGAAGCACAAAGGACCCATCTTGGTACCCTGGGGAACCCCACAGGTCAGGGGGAGGAGGGAGGAGATCGACCCCTGATATCTGACGGCCTGATGTCGCCCGGTGAGAAAGTCAGCCAGCCACGCTGTCAGCTGTGGATGGAGTCCCAGTCGTATGGCCTTGTTGATGACAACAGTGTGGTCAACAAGGTCAAATGCCTTTCTAAAGTCAACAAAAGCGACAGCCAGAGAGGTGTTGCATTAGTCCAGGTGGCTGTGTAGGAAGTCAAGAAAACTGACAAGGCAATGAGTAGTGGAGGAGGACTTCATGTTACCAAATTGTTGTATATCTATTGAGTTTTTAATTTTATCATATGCCAAGTCCAAAACAAAATCTTCGCAAATAAGTCTCGGGATAGGGGTAATGGCAAATTGGTCTGAGGCCACTCAGTGAGTGTGGTCTATTGATTTTGGGGATGGGTGTTACGTAGGAAATTTTCCAGTCACTGGGGCAGGAGTTTTGAGATAATGAGGCATTAATTATGGAGGAAAGTGGGAGAGCAAGTTCTGGGGCAAATTCTTTTTAAATTTTGATTGGCAGGTCAGAAGGTGTAGTAGATCTGTTATGCCTCAGTTTCTTCAGTTTTGTAGCTACGTTGGCCACCTGGACAGAGGGGGATGGTGAGAGGGAAGGGAGGTAGACAGGTAGGAGAGAAGGGTCGAGAGGGGGCAGACTCTGACAGATAGAGGCAAAGTGACTGTTAATCTCTCGAGCTGCTAGGTCAGGTGATAAGTCAGAGGTACAGGGAAGAATAGAAGTTTGCATTTGTAAGCCACAAAGAGCTTTGACTCTACTGAACCACCGACTGCTGTCTTGCTGTTTGAGGTGATGTAGTTTGTTTGGGTAGTAGGATGACTTGGCTGCCCTGATCTCCCTGATGACCCTGTTCCTCAGGGACCTGAACAGGACGCAGTCGGTGTAATAAGTCCTGTTGCGTTGTTTGATGAGTTGTTGAGGCATGGTGTCATCCATGGGGCATCTGATGTATCCACAGAGAAATCTTTGACAGGGAGGAAGTGGTGAAAGGCTTCAGTCGTGGTTGTGGATGTAGTTCCTCCACTTGGTATCTACATCCTCAGCATCCAAAACTTCCCTCCACTGGTGTTGAATTACCCACCTTCCAAACTCCCTCATGGCAGAGTCCAGCATAGGGCAGTGGTATTGGGTGACCCTTTGCCTTGGCATGGAGGTGTTAGGTTCTGGCATCCATAGAATGGTTATATGGGTGCTCCAGCCGAGAGGGGGGAGAGGTCGGGGAGGGGAGTACTGCTGGGCCATATCAGAGTGTGTGTGTGTGTGTGTGTGTGTGTGTGTGTGTGTGTGTGTGTTCTTACCTAATTGTTCTTACCTAATTGCATCTTTACAGGAATGAGTCAAGCTCGTATTGTCCCGTGTTTTAAACCATATTTATCGTACATATACTTAAATTTGTGAATTGTTTTGGTACATTATTTCATTCGGTAGTGCATTCCACTGATCAATTGCTCTATTTGGGAAACTAAATTTCCTTATGCCTTTATCACCTATCTTTTTATGCATTTTTTTGCAGTGTCCTTTTGCTGATGCATCCCCATGTACTGTTACCTCTGCGATCCAGACTTTTACATCGTCAAAAGGGGCAGAAAACAAGTCACTATTGATGAGTGGTAGCATGCCAAAATGACGGGGCCAGTCTCCAACTAGGCCAACCCAAGCCCAACCTTCGCAGTTTCCCAGAATGCTTCTAGGTTGCACATTAATAAACTACTAGGTAAGCTCTGTACCACCAGTTCTCAAGGGTTATACAAACAATAAAGTTCGAGTGGGAGGGAATGTGTATTAACAAGACCAAAAAGTAGAAATCTTCCCCAGCTACTTGCTTTACAGATTAAACCTGAATCAGTTGGCACATTGCTCGAAAAAAATATATCTCTATATGGTCCCAATATCAAATCCACAAAACTTAGCTCCTCTGTCCCGGTCCAATGTGTTTCTTCATAATCGTCCCTCTGAGCACAAATTTCACTGGTCCGCTCCTGACCTTAACTTCCACACTGAGACTTCGACCTCCATGCCTGGATTTTGACTCACTCACTGGTACTTCGACCTCCACACTTGGACTTGGACTCACTCAGGTACTTCAACCTCCACACTGGGACCCACTAGAAGTTAATATGAATAATGAATAACTATTCTTCCTAATGCAAGTAATCCCTTCACATGATCAGGAAGGTCTCATAATAAAGAAACATGAGTTACAACACTCGGCATCTCAAGTAATAACAGAATAACACATGGCACTAGACACATAGGTCTGCTCAAAATAATACTTATTGTAGGGATAACATGGAAGAAAAAAAAAATACTGTAACATACACAGTAAGCATAAATAACTAACTCCAACCATGAAAATCATCACTGTATCAATATCATTGTGCCTTACAAAGTAACTATGTGAACATTTACTCAAAACATAGCCCTAATAACTACTGAATTATCAAGTCATTTGAACACAGTATTAAATAATTCACAGTCTCTGGTCACCTGATACTTGGCCTACAAAAATCACACATTTATCTGAGGCTCAGTAGCTAGCATTTCGTATTCTAGTTACTAAATAATATATAAAGTACAGTACACAAAAAAATGGGAAATACCTCACTATCCAGCTCAAAAATGTAGGGGAGGTGAGTGGGAACACAGGACTCGCTTCTCCAAAGGCTAATGGCATCACCGTTACACCTGAGGAACGACAACACTTGATTCTATCCCGAGTCTTTCTCTATTTCGTCACTATTATCACTCGTCGGATATCACTATTCGCGCTTCAACATATCAGACATATCATTAATATCAAATTACTTGCAGAATTCCTTGGAGGGGGGGGGGGATGACGACAGACCGACCAGCTGCCACGTATCACGGCCGGTGAGCGAGTGAAACACGCCAAACTGCGTGATGGAAAGGCGAGGGGGGGATGACGGCGTACGTAATTTAAGATTATTTTTATTACAGACTTGAGATAGACTCAGTGTGATGTCTTTCCCCTTACAATTGATTACTCAAAAAAAATAACATTCTCTAGTTACAATAATTACTCAACAACACCTCTCACTTTATACCCTTACATCGAAAAATAATGAAAATTATCGTGCTTTACATCACTTTGCCCACGCGTACATTATGCTGGATCACGTGACCAAAGGCACATGTTACCATCGACTTAAGATTTTATTTTATAAAGAGACTTAATACTAGTGAAATACAGTAGGAAAAAAAAAGTGACTTAGCAACTAGGTAATTAATCTATGTTCTGGACACGGCCGCATTGTAACAGCCATGCCTCGGCCACTCTCTCTCACTTAACCGGAGTTTTGGTCATGTAAAATAAACTAGATACAACTCATTATCACTTCCGGGCACTACACCCATAGGTTAAGTAATCATTTATGTCTATTTTCTCCTTCCCTGATATGCATTATATAGCATAATCATGTCACCTCTTTTCCTTTTCTCCTGTAGTGTTGGTAGATTCAGTTTTTTAGTCTTTCTTCGTAGCTTAGATCCCTTAAGCTTGGTACTCATCTTGTAGCAGCCCTTTGAACTTTTTCAAACTTGTCTATGTGTTTCTTGAGATGAGGACTCTAGACTACTGATGCATACTCCAGGGTTGGTCTGATGAATGATGTTATTATCTTTCTCAGCATGTCTTCATTTATGTATGTGAACGCTATTCTCATATTTGCATGCAGTGTATACATGTCCCGTACCTTCTCACTGATGTGGTCAGCTGGAGATAGTCTGTTATTGATAATCACACTTAGGTCCTTCTCTCTTTCTGATGTGCATAGAGGTTTTATTTCCTAACTTATAATCCCTATCAGGTCTTTTTCCACTTTTGCCAAACTTAATTACATGACACTTGCCCACATTGAAATCCATTTGCCATGTATTACTCCATTCATGTAGTTTATTCAATTCTTCTTGTGGCTCTTTACAAGAGTCTGTGTTAGTAATTCTCCTTTGTATTTTTGCGTTAACTGCAAACATATTTAGATAACTTTCATATCCAGTGTTACTGTCTATATCATTTATATACACTAACAACATGATTGGTGCCAGCACTGAGCCCTGTGGAACTTTGCTAGTCACTTCTCTCCATGATGAGTAATTTCCCCTTAGTACTGTTCTCATTTCTCTTTTTATGAGAAAATCTTGCATCCAACAATACAGTTTGTCTCGAATTCCTCCTTGATGGTACAATTTCCATAAAAAGCTTTGGTGTTGTACTGTGTCAAATGCTTTCTTGAAATCTAAATAGATACTGTCCACCCATCCTTCTCTTTCCTGTAATGTGTCTTACTCTGTCATAGTAGCTCAACAGATTAGTAACACACGATTTTCCTTTTCTGAAACCAAACTGTCTTTCTGTTATCATATTGTGTTCTTCTAGATGATTTACCCAAGCTTTTCTTATAAGCTTCTGTAATACCTTGCTTACAACACTGGTTAGTGATACTGGTCGGTAGTTGAGTGGATTTTGTCTATTCCCTTTTTTGAATAAGGGAACAATGTTTGCTTTTTTCCTAATATCAGGTAGTTTACCTTGTCTCAAGGATTTTTTGAAAATTATAGATAATGATTTACTTAACTCCTTTGCACATTCATGTAGCACCCAACATGAAATTTCATCAGGACCACTCCTTTGTCTAATTTACGTAACTCCTCCTGTATTACTTTATCTGATATTTGTATATCTGGTAGTATGTGTGGGCATGCATGTTCCACATAGTACCTCTCAACATTTTTTCCTTCTGTAAAAACTGATTGGAAATTCTTATTTAGTGCTTCACAAATATCCTTCTCTTGTGAACAGGTGATTCCCTGGTCCGTAATGGATTGTATCTTATCTTTTACTTTGGTTTTGTTTCTGACGTAGCAGTAAAATACCTTCGGCTGATCACTGCTTTTATTTATGATATCCTCATCAAACTGTGTTTGGGCTTCCCTCCTTATTCTTGTATAATCGTTTCTTGCCTGTTTATAGTTGTTATATGCCCTTTCATTATTGTGTCTTCTGTATCTATTCCACAATAAATCTCTTTTTCTTTTGATTTTTTACATTCTGTATTGAACCATTTCTTTATTTTCTTTTCTGCTTCTTTGTGCTTTGGGATGTACTTCTGGACTCCTATTTCATAAAGTTCACAGAATTTTTTATATATAGCATTTAAATCTTATCCTCTAAGCTCCTTTTCCCAATAAGTTCCTAAGAAGAACTTCTTTAGGTCATGATAGTTTCCCTTTCTATAGTTTAGGCTATTTTTGTAACTTTCATTGCTGGTAACTATGTCATATGCAATCCTGAAGTTGCAATTTAGTACTGCATGGTCGCTTTTGCCGAATGGAGGGTGATATATTAAACTGTCAATATCGTTTTCTTGCCTAGTAAATATGAGATCTAGCATTGAGGGTACATCGAGTCTTCTTTTTCTGGTGCTTTCCCTTACATGTTAGTTAGGAAAAACTCCTGCACGAGATCCAGGAGCTTTTGGTCCCAACAGCTTTCTTGGCTTATTATATCTAGAGTATTCCAATTTATATTTGTATTAAAATCTCCAGTTAGTATAATTCTTTCCAATTTCTCTTTCATTCTATGTAGCAATGCTCTTAAACTCTGAATTGTACTCTTCGCCAAGTCCTCATATTCGCCTCTTTCCCATGTATTTGATCTAGGTGGCATGTACAAATTGGCTACAATTACTTTCCCCTCAGATGTATTGATCTCTACTGCAATCAGTTCTACTTGTGAGGGTATATCTAGTTCTATTTCTTTGACTTTTAGATGTTTCATAGTTAATATTATAATTCCTCCTCCTTTTTTTAAGTTCCTATCTCTTCTCCATATATTGTATTCCTCTAAGTTCAGGATGTCATTTGATATCCATCCATTGCCAGACGCCATGTATCCCAAATGGGGTGGCCAAGGGCTTAGAGTTAATTGTTTTACAGGGAGGGGCACTAATCCTCCACCAACCCCACTTGACACGTAGGGATGCCAACAGCATCTGGTGTTTCCAGGCGGTCACCCATCCAAGTACTAACCAGACCCAACGTTGCTTAACTTCGCTGATCGGATGGGAAGCGGTGTACTCAACGTAGCATGGCCGTTGGCGTTAATTTTGTTTTAGTTTGGCATATTATATGTGGTTCATTTTCTCTGATATAATCATTCATCTCTAATAATTTAGATACCATTCCATCCACATTTGAGTACATCAACTTAATCATCTTGTTTATATACTTACCATTATTTGGTTCTACTACCTTCCTCCTTTTTATTCCCTCCTGTTTATGGACCACTTTCGTACCTGCAATCCAATTACCTTGTAAAAAAATGTATTCTTCTCCCCCTCTGATCTTCCCTCATTTTTTGTTTTTGCTTCCTACCTCTTCTCTTTCAGTAATTCCAGTTCCTCTTGTGTTAGGGATCTTTTTATCCATACATTTTTGAACTTCCCTTTTTCCATAAGAATTTTTGCATTTTTTATTATCTCCGCCACAGTGTTTACATTCTGGAAGGTTACCTTTAGAGGTCTTGACTTGTTTCTCTCGTGGTTTACTACTGTACTTGCCATTTCACTAATTTTTCTCCTAAGTGAACCCAATTCTACTGTCAGCTCATCTATGCTTGTGTCTTTCTTGTTGACTTTCTTTCCCAATTTGTCTATTTCTTCCTTTTGTAAGTGCATCTGCTTCTTAATTTCATCAATCTCATTTTGTGTGTGTGTGTGTGTGTGTGTGTGTGTGTGTGTGTGTGTGTGTGTGTGTGTGTGTGTGTGCGCGTAGAGCAAACCATAATCACTTTCATTTTGTGTGTGTGTGTGTGTGTGTGTGTGTGTGTGTGTGCGCGTAGAGCAAACCATAATCACTTTCATTTTGTGTGTGTGTGTGTGTGTGTGTGTGTGTGTGTGTGTGTGTTACTGGCAGATCCATGAACAATGCAACGTCAACTTGCCTCAACCACTCGCCTGTCTCTTGTCCCCTCAACCTTCAAATGGGTGGGATAGAATTTTTTATCGTTCCTCTCTCAACAATCACTGAGCTATAATGTCACGCCTATTGACTGGGTTTAGGCAGGAGTGTCCAAGGTGGCGGGTGGGGGGACAGAGTGTGGGTGAGCTGTCACTGTGATGGGGTATTTTAAGTTTGATACGGGGAAAAGAGAGGTTAAGCTTTGCACACACACACACACACACACACACACACACACACACACACACACACACACACACACACACACACACACACACACACACACACACACACACACACATTTCAGCATCTATCGCCGGTGATGGGGACCAAATCAGTAACCAGGAATTTCATGCATATCACGACAGGCATCTGAAGCCACACAGGCCAGAGTTACAATTTTATGTTAGTCAGCTGAGTTTTCGAGCTAGAGGAGTTGGATATAGCCCTCACTAACCCTTTAAATACAAGTAGATTTCTTAAGTTAGATACAATCAGTTGGAAGCCGCGAGAATGTAGGGAAAACAAAGTCATAGGATACACGCTGTTAAGAAAGAGTACGGTCAGGAATGCCATTAACCTCAATAAGCCAGCCAGATAAAGACAGAAGCCTTGCAGTAGGATCCCTAGCCTGTCAGCTCCTCAGTAAAGCAGAGCGGGCTTGAATAGATGGGTGGGATGCGAGATGTATGAATACATCGCGCTGTGAAAGCACCCTCAGTTGCGTGGGACTCGAATCTACCTCGCCACTGCAGGTCTGGGAGGTGACTGGCCGCCATTTGATGACATTTTATCTTGTTTTTGGATCCACAAACCCGGCCTACTGCTGTGTGGGAAGGGTAGTGAACATAAACTAGCCCGGACACGATGATTGAGAGGCTCTATGTAGAAACAAGTTGTAATAGCATCGTCGTAAGTGAGCATGCTTTCACGGCACTGTATTACCATGAAATGTCGTTTCTGCATACAATATGTATGATAAACGGAAGAGGACTTGAGGCTATGAAAGTTTGTAACCTTTTCCATCTAATGACATGCTCCTTTTATTCTTGCCACCTCCATCTGTTCTTACCACACTTAGGAAAGAACTCTGGCACTTGGGAGGCTAATGAAGGACAAAGTTAACCGCCCATGCGAAAAGTCAGCCAAAAGAACAATACCATCATCTCGAAATAACAAGACTATAACAGAATAAGGGTGACCTCGTCAAAATTAATTCCATCACTATGATAAGGTAATTTACTTAGCCTGGCTTCTGAAGAAATACTAAACAGTCTTCATGAACCCTTCACTACCAGTCTCTCATATTAATCACGTGTGGTGGCAGCTGCAATAAACCATAAATGATGTTGTCGGGTTGAGAAGGTTAAGGAATGTGTGATGTGACTGCATTACCCCTGAGAAGATAGATAGACAGATAGATAAAACCATAGCTATATTTTGTGACAGTCATGTGATTAATCCAACACACCACGTAACTCATATGCTACAGATCTCGGTGATTATATTACTGCATTTTCTTTCAGTGTTTGCTAATCAAGGGTACATTTCTGAAAACATAGGAAAACAAGAGGACAGATACCTCACTACTGTATGAAAGTCTCAAGTGAAAAACACTGTGTGGCCCTAAAAAAAAAAAAAAAAAAAAAAAAAAAAAAAAAAAAAAAGTTTACATTTGTCAGCCTCTCAGAAGGAGCAGGGTGAGGCGGTGAAGGAGACGCCCGAGTAGAGCCAGCACGGTGTTCATACCAGCCCCCCTCCTCATGGACAATCATCTTGCCAGGAGTGGTGAGTCGTACCCATCCTGCCACTAATGGACCCTGCACAATACCTGCCCATTGTGAGGCAAGGGAAAGACCTGCCGGGGTAGTTGTGTGTGTGTGTGTGTGTGTTTCTTTTTGTGTGTGCATGTGTAGCTCTTTCTGTGTGTGTGTGTGTGTGTGTGTGTGTGTGTGTGTGTGTGTGTGTGTGTGTTTCTTTTTGTGTGTGCATGTGTAGCTCTTTCTGTGTGTGTGTGTGTGTGTGTGTTTCTCTTTCTGTGTGTGCATGTGTACAGTCAGGGAAAATTCCGCATTACCCACCTCGCGAAGCACTGGTGTGAGACTGGTGAATGTGAAGCGGCAGCCAGACCTCATGTGTCTGGTAACTGTGAGTGTGAAGGAGGGGAAGGCGGGGGATGCAGAGGAAGGTTTGGCGATA
>NC_136987.1:19439049-19544049 GCF_032717465.1 Coenobita brevimanus | reverse complement strand
GTGAGTCTAATGCCCACATGAAGGAATGGGTGTGAGGTTTGGTTTGCTACTGGGATCAACCATCAAAGCAAGAACATCAGAAACATTAATGGTTAGCTATCCTTATGTGGGTTGCTATTGAGGCTTCGGTGGTCAGATTGGTAGGGTGTGCACCTAACAAGTCTGACCTGGGTTCAATCCCACGAAAGGACGGACATTTAAGCGTACAGTACTATGTCCCTTCATGTGTGTCTCATGTTGGCACCCTCGAGGACATACACAGAATCTCTCACTCACAAGCAGAGTCACTCCAATACACTTTCCACATGCACTCTCACGTCTTACATATCTGGTGCCATCCACACCTACACTCGTGCGTGTGGAGAGGGTCAGTCTGTCAGTAACATATAGTGATGTTCCTAGGCCATACGGTTCAGTTTTTTTTTCTTTCTTTTTTAAGGCAAGGAAGAAGGAACCAAAGGCCAGAAGTCCGCAAGGTTATTCCCCCCAAGAAAAAAAAATAATAATAATAACAGAGCCAAATTCAAGATCCGTTTATTTCGAAATGCCTGGACGCACTGCGTTTAAAAGACTGGAGGTCATAGACTGTAGGAAATATAGACAGAGGAAGACAGTTCCAGAGTTGACCTGTTACATACATGAAGGACTGGAAGTTGCTCATCAGGACAAGAAAAACACGGTATGAAAGTGTGTAAGAGAGGTGCCTGGCCATGTCCGCATGTGCAAGTCGACCGATACAATACTAACAATAATAATAATTTTGATAGCAGTAACGTGGCGCAAGGAAAACATGGTGATCAAACATGAGAAAATAGGGCGCTTAAATGGTATGGTCGGGGAGAGAATGGACAGGAATAAGGTTGGGAGAAAGTAGAGACTGCTTGAAGCTGAGGGAAGGAGGCAGTGTGGAAGACCAAAAAGCGTGTTTGAAACGGTAAGTGATTGTGAGAGCGGACAATGTAAGTCTGATATGGACGTAAAGGAACTGACGTATAATAGTAATGGATGTCTGAAGTGCGTATAGAGATGCACATGACAAGGAAGTGGATGAAACAGTCTTTACCTTACAAGCGTTATGACAGGTACTTAATCGTACGGGGTGGGGAGATTGTCATTACCTTCATTTATGGGTGAAACATATACCAGCCATTTCAGTGAGCAGCCTGTGTTTAGTGTTCCTACTGTAAGGCTTTCTCGGCATGAAGTTCACTTTTTTTAACAGGAGACGATCAGAGGAAGGATAAACTATCTATCTATAGCCAGACGCCATAGTCCAGTAAGGGGTGGTCGTTTATCTTTGAGTTAGTTGTTTTGGCGGGAGGGGCACTAACCCTCCGCCAACCCACTCGCTGACACGTAGGGAACACGTATGGATTGGTTAAATGGTTACACCCATCGTTGTAAATGGTTTCCTGGCCAACAGGCTTGTCGCTCAGTGTAAAGCCAGCTGAAAAGGAAAGAAGAGGAAAAAAAAGTGACAGGAAAGATGAGAGAAATAGGAAGACAGGAGGGCAGTCAAAGAAGGAGAATACAAAAGGTGAAGGAGGAAGAAGGCAGCACTATATCAAGTGAGGGGATGATGCAAATTTAAAAAAATAATCATACACAGGATTTCAGGTGTCTTCCATTCATTTAAAAAAAATCAGTAATAGTTGGACTTGAACTGCTGCAAAAACAGACCCTCTCCTTAAAAGGTGAGTGCCAAAAATGTAGTATCCTCCTCATGCTGCCAAGTACGAATTAATAATAGAAGAGTGTGATGAATGGAGTGTAGGTGAAAGTGTTGTGATGGTGTGTTTGTGTGTATTACAGTGACAATATTTACTATACTCCTTTTACTCTAACTTGGCCTAGATTTTCGTCCTTTCGTAGCTTATTTCACGTAGCTCAGTATCAGAAAAATACAACAGTACTGCTCTCCATTCTCTCCATAGAACTTCTTCCTGACTAGCATCATATTTTTGCATTAATCCATTATTACGCGTAAAGACCCTGTCGCACATATGCGACTCAAGGCCCAACACTTGGCGCAACGCAAGGTGGTAACGCTTTTTGTCATCGATCGTCCCTTGATTCGCCGACAAAGCCAGGACTCTTGAGGGCGGTCGTGAGCCGCTGGAATGACTCCTCGAGCCTCACGACTTGCCAAAAGTCGAGTCACAGTTGCGTTATAGCAGGGAATGCCGTAGGTCAGTCCTGAAGCAGTATTAGCTCAACGTGATGTGCTGAAAATTACACATGACAAGAAAGTGGATGAAACAGTCTTTACCTTACAAGCGTTATGACAGGTACTTAATTGTATGGGGTGGGGAGATTTTCATTACCTTCATTTATGAAGGTTGGCAGTCGCCAACAAAAAAAACATTACGACTGCGTAACGAGTTGCCGACCACGACCAGACTGCGCCCAGACCCCGAGCTGACCATGCATTGCATTTTGACAGTCAAGTCGGCAATTCGGAATCATGGCTCACGACCACGTGACAACTGCAAACAGACCACACGATGACTGGGCTAGGGCCGAGTCCAGAACGCACAAAGAGTGCACCAAGAGTCTTGATGAGAAACCTAGTGCGCTTGGCGATCTGGCAACACCGGTCACACTTGGCAACTGCGTGTCCATGAGCAAGGGGCATATAAAGCGCGAGAGGCCTGTGCTTGCCATTAGTCGCGCTTGGCCACCTGCCTGAATGCACCTCCCCAACCGTCTGTGCCGCCTTTCATCTGCTGGAATGCATCATGTCAGCCCTCTCCCATGCCTTTCACACCTCCACGTCACCCCTCCATGCCTTCAGCATGGAACAACAATTGTTCCAAGAACTCTTCAGTACTGAGGGCACAACTCATGAGCCCTCCCCCCCCTGCACTTTGATTCTCTGATGGAGGAGCAACAGACTGAGGATATTGTGCCCTGCCCCAACCGTGAGGAGCCGGGAGAGCTGAGGGAGAAGCAGACGAGAGCAAGGTAGGTCGGATCTCTCAACCTGACAAGTGAGCAAGAGAAGGACCTGATGGAGTGGCTTAAGCATCATGAGATATTTTACAAAAAGAAACTGAACATCTATAAGGACATGGACGAACGCAACAGGTTACTGGCTGAAAAGGCACAGGAACTCGATTGTTATCATGAGTAAAAACACGTGCATTTTCCCCTACATCTTGTTATGTGCACTTACACATTAATATGTAAATATAAAACCTTCATCTCTTGGTAAGTATTGTATTTCTTGTACTCTCAGTGTTATTATAATAGGCAGGCAAACTCTCTGTGTTTATACAAATTTATGAGTATGTTTATTTTTTCACTGTTTATTTCAGTGGGTCAGCTGAGGAACCGGCTGGACAATATGCAAACCAGGCATGACCGCCTCACAGCAACGCACCCTGGCCAGGGCCAAGTTGACCTGGATGAACGGACTGAGTGTGAGAAATGGATTGTTCAAAAGTCTGAGTTCCTCAGATCCCACATTGTCAGATGCCCCACCCGTCAGTCAAAGGTAAACAAATTTATTTAAGCTATTCATTTGTCATTATCCACTAACTTTATTTGTTTCTTAGTGGGAATATACATAGTTGCTATCCTCAAAGTTTAATCAAGGTAAACAAAGTGTATGAAACATACCAGTTCTTTATTTACTTACTTTAGTACAACATTATACAAACTTACTTGTGTTATTTTAATACTTATTTGTCTAGTAATTCAAAGCTCTCATTCATTTTCTTCTCTCAGAGATTCCCAGGTGCAAGGAATGGGACGGCACTGACAACACCATGACAGCTCTACAGACCATCCACATCCACAGTCCTCCTGGCGGAGACTGTTCTCAGTGGGGATGATGAGTCGTTGCCTCCATCTCAGCCGTCTGACCAGCCATCCCAACCACTGCAGCCATGTTCATCCACAGGACCATCGAAGAAGAGGCCCACAACCATCCCAAACAGCGGCTCCACCAGCATCGCCACTGAGGATCTCCTGAATAGGGTAAGAACAAATTATTAACCCACTGCATGCCGGCTATTTTTAGCCCTATGGGTCACCCCAGTGCCGGCCATTTTTTAACCTTTTTTTTTGCTAAAATGATAGATTTTGATGTGGAAACAACGAATTTTGCCATTAAAATGCTCACCGAGGCTCGAAAATGAGTTTTATTGGGTCCTGCATACTTGTCTACAGGTATAGCCGCTTTCTCACGCTCACCACGTACATGAGAGAAAGACGTTTCCTATGTAAGGTATACTCAGATACTTATGCTGGGAGGGTATAGCAATGTTCAATACACTTTTCTGATTACTTATTACTTCAGCATCTATCACAATTTGTGTGTCTTTCTCACTAAAAATGTATTATCTTACACTTACTTGAAGATAGGTGCAACCTGACTTCATTACATACAGTCCTGGCACTTACAAGAAGGTATTTACAACTTGTCTTCACTATATAGTCCTTACACTTACAAGAAAATATTTACAACTTACATGAAAATATTTACAAAATGCCTTCATTATGTACAGCACTGGATGAGGCACACAGGCAGAGTGAGGCAGAGCGAGCTTGAGGGGGGGAGCGAGTGAGTGTATGGCCTTGACAGCCTGGGGGATGGTAGAGGAACAGTTACCTTACATGCCTGCCAATTTTTCCTGCGAATCTTGAAAAATGCAGTCACAGTGAAGGTATTTATTTTAAACCATTTTAAAACGACATTGGCACTGGCCGCGGAATTATGCCAGACCGTTTTCACCTGCTGCGTGCCGGCTATTTTTAGCCCTATGGGTCACGCAGTGCTGGCCATTTTTTGACCTTTTCTGGGGGTGCTAAAATGATAGATTTTGATGTGGAAATAACGAATTTCACCATTAAAATGGGCACCGAGGTTCAGAAATGAGTTTTATTGAATCCTGCATACTCGTGTGCAGGTATAGCAGCTCTCTCACGCTCACCACGTACGTGTGAGAAAGCCGTTTTCTATGTAAGGTATACTCGTATACTCAGATATTTATGCTGGGAAGGTATAGCAATGCTCAGTACACTTTTCTGATTACTTATTACTTCAGCATCTATCACAATTTGCGTGTCTTTCTCACTGTGAATACATTATCTTACACTTACTTGAAGATAGGTACAACCTGACTTCATTACATACAGTCCTGGCACTTACAAGAAGGTATTTACAACTTGACTTCATTATATAGTCCTTACACTTACAAGAAAATATTTACAACTTACACTTACATGAAAATATTTACAAAATACCTTCATTATGTACAGCACTGGGTGAGGCACACAGGCAGAGTGAGGCAGAGCGAGTGTGAGGTGGGGAGCGAGTGAGTGTATGGCCTTGACAGCCTGGGGGATGGCAGAGGAACAGTTACCTTACATGCATGCCAATTTTTACCTGCGAATCTTGAAAAATGCGGTCACAGTGAAGATTTTTATTTCAAACCATCTAAAAATGGCACTGGCACTGGCCATGGAATTATGTCAGACCGTTTTAAAACGGCACTGGGACGTGGCGGGTTAATGACACTTGCACTGTAAATGAAGAAAATAATTATTCATGAGAACTTTCATTATTGATGTTTCTTTTGTTCTCAAACAAAGTAGCTATAAAACAAGGTCTTGGAACAACATGGTTTAACATCAGCACTACATAAAAAGTAAAAAGAACCTGTTAGTATTAATACAATGCACACTAGGTAAAACCCACAGTTTACATTTCACTATTAACATTTATTTGCAAGTTATGTCTCTAATGATCTTCATTTCCCAACTGCAGCTCCAAAAGCAGATGAGAGCCAACTCCAGCCTCTAGACCCAGGTGGCGTCACTGCTGCAACCTGGAAATGAGCACGAGGCAGCAATGGTTCAGAACACTAATTACTTGGCAACCCTCTGTCGTGAAATGCTGCCACAGATATTTAAGAAGTTCCAAAGGCATGTCAGTATAGTGGCCCTGGACATGCTTGAGAACCCCAACCATTACAAGCAACCCTCCCACGCTCCTAGCCCCTCACATCCGCCAAATCCAGGGCCAACACCTGCACCTGCACCACCACTAGCACTGCAACTGCACCAGCATTAGCACCAGCACCAGCTGTGACTAGGTCAGAGTCCCAGGTGCAGCAACTGCAACACCAGATCTGGACCTTGCAACAACAACAGCAGCAGCTCCTCCAACAACAGCCAGGAAGGCTTCCCCACCCACCACCCACCCCAGGCACTTCACATTTCCCCAGCTTGAGGAATGTGTCATTTGGCTCTTCTCTGCTGGGTTTGTAGCCACCATACTCAGACCTTAATACACCTCGCACAACGACCCCTGAGCCACGTGAATGATGTTGTATTAAGTTTACAGTTTTAAGATTTTTATGTGTGGTTAAGTTTAATAAATTTTTCACCCCCTTTTAACAGGTGTTTTATTGTCATGGAAAGGGTTTTATGGTGATAGGAAAACAAAGAAAACCATGGTACTTACCCACTGGACCATCCTGTCCTGCCATTCCACAGCACCACAAGGTGAGTTGTAATATTGAGGTAGTCCCTGATCACCTTAGGACCAGTTGTGCCTCGGCTCTTTGGCAGTTGGTCCAAGGACATCAGCTGGGTGCCCTGTCTCCACTGGCCCTCGGTGATTTCTTGCATCACCAGGTACTCAACTTCTGCAGCTTGGATGCATAAAGAGGGATTCTGGAGATGCAGCAGATTGTGGAGGCAGCAGCAGTCCAGGATTGCCGACTCTACACCTTTGGGCTTGAGGGCCATTGTCGTCAGGAGGCAATAGAATCTAGGGGAACACGAAATAGCATACATGTTAGAATAGCATACATGTTGTTGGTGTATTTCGGCACCTAATCAAGTGGTATAGCCAAGTCAAAACTTTGAACATGAATGTGGTAATTAATTGTGTTGTAATACTGTTCAACTCACCTATTGGCAAGGATGCCGAAGGAATTCTCCACCACTCGTCTTGCCCTGGAGAGTCTGTAATTCAGACTCTGTCTTCTCTTGTCAAACCTCGGTGAGGGTAGGTCTTGTGTAGCCAATCCTTCAGGCCAAAGGCTTCGTCTCCAACGATGAAGTAGGGGATGGGACGGTCATCTGGCAGTGGATGTCGAGGGGGCAGTCCTATGTTCTTGTCCTCCAGGGCGCTCCTCAGGTCTGTGTTTACGAACATCCCAGCATCACTCATTGCCCCATTTGCACCAACATCTACGTAGATGAACTTGTGCTCACTGTCGACCAGTGCCAGGAGGACGATCGAGTGGAACCCCTTGCAACTGTAGTAGTAAGACCCATTCCTCCCAGGGGCACGCATGGCTATGTGTTTCCCGTCGATGGTGCTGATGGTGTTATGGAGGTTCCATTCATCAGCAAACCCCTTGGCCACCTTCTTCCATCCATTTGGTGTCGTTGGGTACTCAATGACCTCCTCCATATACTCTGCGATAATTGTCTCGCAGTTCTCATACACAATGAGGGAGATTGTGTTGTGTGTAACTCTGAATGAATAAGAGAGACTTTTGTAGCTGTCACCCATGGCTAGATATCTCAAGGTTATAGCATGCTGAAGTCCTGGCTCCAAAAGTTCGCTACACCAGGTGTACTGTTTCTTGATCCGGTGTTCAATTCTCCCCAATACTTCGTTGAAGAGGGACTCATCCACTCACAGGAAATTCTGGTAGGAACTCTTGCCTTCGATGAGCAGCTCTTGAAGAAGGTGTTCCCATTGTCCATACTGGGATCTCCTGCTGATCCATGGTCGAACCTAGCAGGACCTTGGCTTCTTCTTCTTCTTCTGCTTCTTCCCCTCCTCCTCCTCATGCTTCCTTTTGTAGACGATAGTGAGTGTCTGGGTGTAAAGGCTTTCTTCCACCCTCAACTGACATAGCATGGTAAGCAGTCTCTTGTTCCTGACAGTGGGTAGGACACAGAAAAGGTCCATGGTGATGGACTGGGTGTCAGTGGCGGTCACAGTGTGATGCCCAGCCCCACCTGGGACTCAATATATACTTCCATGGGTCAGTCGTGGGGAGGGTCAGGGGGAGTCGTCGTGCATTGCTTGAACGCATCACACAGTCGTGTTGCATTCTTGGGCGGTCGTGACACAGTTGTGGCTGACAAAAATCCGTTAAAATTTCAAATTTGAAGACTCGTAGCTCCATCGCCTCGTGGTCGCCTCGCCGTCGTCTCGTGATCTGGTTGCGTTCTTGAGGATGTCACGACCAGTCGTGAGGCAGTCATGAGCAGATTAGATTCCGGGCCAGTCGGGAGGCATGGGAGCCAACTAGGACACGACCTTGAGTCCTGCCGTGGTCAGGCCTTGAGTTGTGTATGTGTGACAGGGGCTTAAGCATTCAAGATGAAGAGATGGTAGTTTTAGGCCAGGTTAAAGTGAACAGAGGATAGCATATGGATAGATATGTTACAAACGTGCTTATCTTTAGGTCTTCTTTGATTTCTTTGGCACCAGACTGTTCTACTTCTGGTTCCTGTTTACTGCATGTATAAAGTGTGTGTGTGTGTGTGTGTGTGTGTGTGTGTGTAAACAACAACAACAACAACAACAACAATAATAATAATAATAATAATAATAATAACAATAATTTTAATAACAGTAATAGTGATAATGATATGTTTCTTAGTCCATGTGTGTGTGTGTGTGTGTGTGTGTGTGTGTGTGTGTGTGTGTTACGTGCACCATTTCACATTCGTTTAAGAAACAAGGGGATGATCAGGAATGAGTGTCAGAAGAGGGAAGCCGTTTGGAAGGGTGAGAGAAAAGAAGTGTTACCTTTGTGTAACCAGAGACAAGGTGAGAAGATTAATCCTTAAGAATACATAAGAAGAAAGAATGTGGATATTAATGGGTAGTCTGGAAAATAAATCGCTGAGGAAGAGGTGCCGGGGAGTCTCCTTACCCGATAATACGAGCCTTAATCCCATATTCTCATCGATTAAGGAGGTTCCTTACCACCTCTTCTTTAGCGATTTATTTTTCTATACGGACAGTTAACATGATTTTGTACGTTATTTGTAAAGGATATGGCGATATTAAAAGGGTTCAAACACAGGAGAGAATAACAAAGCTTAATAAGCAAAATAATCACTTAGGTAGCGATGTTTGGGAGCCTCCTTAAGCGACAGTTTTACTCAGTCTAAGAGAACTTTTTTTTTTTTTTTACACTGGGCAGGCTTTTTTTTTTTTTGTAGTCATTTACATCTTTATTAAATGAGATCTCTATTACACTAAATGTAATCGTCTGAGATGCAGAATAAAAGAGGGAGAAAGGTTATATTGGTGAGCATATACAAGCTATTTTTTGGAGTCTAGTTCTAGTACAGTATCCTATTATAGGCAAAACCCCAGGCACGTTTTCTCTCGTATACTTATAACAGACTAGAGGGCACGTGCGAATCGAAATGGTCCCTTACTCCAGAATCTCCCTATTGGCTAAACACAAGGCTCAAGTCTGCTGTATGTACAACAGACTAGTGGGCATGTTTGTATCAAACTGTCCCTTACTGTACCCATATTTCAACGACCGTCTTTGCTGCCTACTTCTTCCTTCACATTTATAACTTTTTCTGTCTGTCCTCCTCTCTTCCTATTTCTCCCATGTTTCCTGTCACTTTTTATTACTCTTCTTTCCTTTCAGGTGGCTTTCCATTGAGTGACAAGCTTACTGGTTTCCTTTAAGCCAGGAAACCGTTTACAAAGCTGGGAGGTAACCATATAACCAACCCATAATCGTTTCCTACGTGTTAACAAGTGGGTTGGAGGAGGGTTAGTGCCTCTCCCAGAAAAACTACTAACTTAAAGACAAACGACCATCCTCTATGGGGTTATTGCATCTGGGTATAGGTAGGTAGACCTTTGGTGTTCCCTGCAGCTTTAGATAGCTTTAACAAATAAATTGGAAATTAAAGAATGGGGTGTCGAGATCCAAGACCCAGGCACATGTACAGAAAGTTCCATGTCAATCAAGATTCAAATATAGTCGCAAGGGGGTTGGCACAAAGGCTAATACGAAATAGAAACAGAAGAGCTATATAATATCCCTCTTGGAGTGCAAGGTATTAATCTCAGTGGCAAAGCGTATATCCAAGAATACCACATGGCATGTAGGGCGGCCATAACCCAGCGGCCAGCTCTGCTCACGTCACAGATCTTAAAATAAATTATTTGAACATTTGCTGCAGCAAGCAAAAAAGTCGGCAAGAAGTATGTGGCAAAAAGGGATTGTTAGAGGCATGACAAAGAGGGCAAGAGCGCGGCATTCCCAGCTCTCTCTTTGCTGTGGCATGGTTGAAGCTTCTCTGTCACGTCCAGTCCTCGATAATGCACTAAAAACACCTACTCCATCTCGCACCATCATAAATAATGCACCTTAACCCCTTAACTGCGGGGCATCACTTTCATGATGCTTGGGAGCAAGGGATCATACTGAAGGGCATCACTTTTGTGATTCTGTTTTATTTTGAATTCGCCCGGGCTTTCAAGTGGTGGCTTGTATCATCTATCAGTACTGCCAATGTCCAACACTAGTCAGCACTCCTGATCTCATCTGTAGTCCCATCCATTGTTGACAATTTAGCCATTTCTCCCCGTTCTTGACTACCCTCCCTACATCCCCTCCATTACACTCTCCTTTCACCTGCCCGGCCGTGCTACGCTAAGTAAATCTTCCCTGGAATTTTCCACTGATTTCATCCATTGAAATAAGCTCTATGCCATATTCTTATACCAAATAATATATACAAAAAAGAAATAAGGTAAGTGAGAGTGCCATACACCTGGAATTGGCTAATTATCACCTGACAACACCTCACGTGCACACGTTCGCTAATTTTCGCTGTTTATTTCCCCTTGAAATGTGCCGTATAATCTATTCGTGAAATAAAAATATATATAAGAAAGGAAGGGAGAAGCCTAAGTGATATTTACATTCAACTGGAACTAACTAATTATTGCAGGCCACCACACTGTATTCTACGCTAAGTAAATCTTCCCTGGAATTTTCCACTGATTTCATCCATAGAAATAAGCCCTATGCCCTATTCTTATACCAAATAATATATACAAGAAAGAAATAAGGTGACAGTGCCATACACCTGGAATTGGCTAATTATCACCTGACAACACCTTACATGCACTCATTCGCTAATTTTCGCTTTTTTTTTCCCCTTGAAATATGCTGTATAATCTATTCTCGTAATAAAAATATATATAAGGAAGGAAGGGAGAAGCCTAAGTGATATTTACATTCACCTGGAACTACCTAATTTATTATGTATTGTCTAGATTTCCTGCCAGTCATTTTATAGCTATATATTAGCAGCAGTCACAAGGCTGACGTTGGCAGTATTGCACTCCCCCTAGAGGCGGGTCACGAGTATCAATTTACTGTCATCTTCAAGATGAAAGCATGTCGGATTCACTCCTGTCAAATTCCCCTGCTTTTTAGCTCCATGCAAAGGGCCCTGTGACCTCTACCCCATACTAAACCTCATGTGGATAGAGGTAAAGGGCTGATAAATGATAGAGAGTGACTACGATCTTTCTGGTGAGTAAAACAGTGCAAGTGGAAATGTAAATAATGTGTAAATAATTTGTAAACAGCAAGTGAAAGCAATGAATGTAAATATAAGTGAACAGTGGAAAATAGTTTTATAAGTTACTGCAAGTGACAGTGCCTAACACAGTGTAAATAAAATAGAAATAGAAATAATGTAAATAAAATAGAGAATGTAAATAGAAATGTAAACGAGTAGTATTATAAGAATACGAGTATATATACTAGGAGTAATGAAAGTTTCACTCAAGCATGTATGAATACTATGAGTTATGAGAGTGAAGGTGAAAGTGACATTCACTCTCAGCGCTTGGATACAGGACGAGCAAGTGAATGCTACGTATTTTACTGAAAGAGAAATTGAATGCCTACAATGACAATAAACTACTATTACTGAAGGAAACTTATGGATAAAGACTGCAGATATATATAAGTGTTATACAGTAATAGAAATATAAAGTGTGAGGAGTTTTATGAATAATAAATGACAGAACACCAGCGGCGAACGATCACAAGTGGGAAGGTCATACGCCCTCGTAATTTTCATTGCTTTCACCGTTTTTTTTTTGGAGTATGGATTCCAAACTATTTGGGAATCATAGAATAGTGTTTCTAGTGATAATATCAGGCTGTGGTAATCATATTACGGGTTGTCGGGAAGTGTAAAGTGGAGACTTCGTTACCCAACTTCAGAGGTCTCCACAAGTCCTACAGTACTCGACGAAGGCTCAACAAACATACCAGGAGAAAGCTGAAGGTATGTGCCATAAGCATATGTAATTTTAATATGCTAGGACTAATAACTGATTTTTGGCATATATTTTTAAAGAGTCTGTTGGAGTGTGAATATGCCGGCGGGAGCCGCAAGTCAGAGGAAAACAAGCCCGCGGTTTAGGGGTTAAATAGGCCACTGAGTTACCACGCTGGCTTCCTTGGTGCATTAATGATATGTATTCTCCGCGGTTAAGGAAGCTTCCTAATACCTTTTCCAAAGCGATTTATTTTCCTTAGTGCACCTTCCTGTCTCTTCTTTGTTGCATAAGTCCTCTTCATAAATAGTCCACAAAACAATATTAACCCCTAATGCGCGGCCATGGACAGCCAAACCCCCCCGGGTGGCGACGTTCGATTGCGGTCTGAGTACCTGTAGGAAAATATTAGCCAAAAATCAGAGATTAACCCTAGAACATAATACTTGATATGGCAGATAGTACTTACATTCAGCTTTCTCCAGAGACAGGTGTTGAGCCTTCGTGGACTACCCAAGGACTTGTGGAGACTTGCAAAGTTGGGTAACAAAATCTTCACTTTCACACCTCCAGCAACCCGGTTTCCCCTCTACCACAGCCTCATTCTGTCGCAGTAAACTTTATACTACAACGTACAGGTAGTTTGGAATCCGTATTTGTACAATAAGCACTGAAAATAAGGCTAAAATCAACGAAGCGTATGGCCGACATGCAGCGTGGCGGCAGTCTTCCCATCACTCAACAAACATTTCCATTTTCACAGCTAAAAATACGTATACTACATTATTTTCAATCATATTATTTCCCAAAAGATCACCGCAGCACGCTTTTTATTCTGCCTTACGCCCGTCACTTTATTCTCGTTCCTGTCGGCCGCTCGCACTGACTCGGAAGAGCTAGAACTCGCCATAATGTCACTTTGAAAGCCTGCAGTAAACTGACGCTAATCAGGGGCAAACCGTGCGAAAAAAATCTAGTGTTACAACTGGGGAAGCAAGCGTTTCCTATTAGCATAAACTGCTTGTGAGAGAAGAGCGCAGATTTACAGTTCTGAGCAGTCAGAGCGCTGCCATCTATCACAGCCAGGCTGGCCGGGCCGTGGTGGGGGGGAGGGGGGAAAAACGCGATACTTGGCAACAACAGAGGTCAGTAGTACAAAGGTAAAGTATGCTAATTGTAGCTAAAGGGTGGTGGTACTGATAGACAATACCAGCTGGAACATCCTTGCCCGTGTTTATTCAAAATTAACTCGAATCGCAAACGTGATGCTCCGCCATTATGTCCTTTTCGGCGAGCGTCGCAAACGTGATGCCCTGCGTTTTAGAGGTTAACCACTCCAGAAATAAGTTGGTAAGGAAGAGATACTAGGGGTCTTCCTAAATCGCCAACAATAAGGGCCTAATACACGTAAGCCTTTATTCTCGTCGGTTAAGAAAGCTCCTAACACTTTCTCCTAAACGACTTACTATGCTTATTACACCTTACTGTCCTTTTCTGTTACATAAATCTTTCCGGTATCGCCACTCTGTTTAAATAACGTACAAAACTATATTAACCACCCATATCCTGAAATAAGTCGCTAAGGAAGTGATGCTAGGGAGCTTCCTAAACCTTTCTGTAGTCTTACTGTAGTTTGTTCTTGCTGCTACCAAGGTATGTCTTTGGCTTATGAGAGTCTCTTGGTGGTGAAAGGATTGATCAAATTTGTCTTAATCTCCTGCAGTCCAAAAAGTCAAATGTAATTCGGATTAAATGGCCAGGAGAGGGCAAGAACTACAATATTATGGTGTCCTTAGGCAGACAGGATCACTGTGGCCAACTATTTCATTAGTATTTTGCCTTCACTGTAGTATACTCATTAACTCCTTCAGCCCAAGGACGCTCGTTTGATTTTCTTTTACCTATCATCCGACTATGTTGCTTAGCTTTTAGTCCTATAAAGTGGTTAATGAAGACTAAATATAACCACACCAATTTACTTGAACAGTATTGGCCGGAGATCGCACGAATAGGTTAAAAAGACGCCGTAGTAGAAACAGAGTTCATATCGCCGTCTACCAATAAACAGACGTGTATATGCCGAGAGGCATTTAATAACGCTTGTACAATTTATTTATTTTGTAGGAAGTAGAATGAAGCACCAGTCGACTGGGAGGTACTCCCGTGGTGGATGGCAAGCTGGTGACGGGGAGAGCTGGAGCTCCCGTTTCACAAGCCCTCTGGACCTGTTCCTGACCATCTCCCTTTGCTGAACATTTTCAGTATTTTCATTTACACAGAAAGTAGGCCAGCATACTTTTATAATACCTCTACCCCTAACTATCTACACCACACTACATGCACATTAAATATCACACCTACCATTTCCATCCCCCCTTAGCAATGGTCGCTGCAGTATTATCAGCAAATTCGGTGATACCTCGGATTCCAACCACCTGCAGGGTGGGGCTGGCGGTGCAGGGTCTTCCTGGTCTCAGTCGAGCGACTGGGCCGACAGCGGTTACTGCAGACACTGTTCATGCTTGTCAGCGGAGAAGTGTGGGTTTGGCCTTATATTTCACTAGGAAATGTGGTCTTAGTACTAATCAGAATTCTGTTCAGTTTGTCCTCCAGTCTACAGAATATCCCGTCTACCACTATCCCTCACAGAAACCCAAATCTCACCCTTTACTGACATATCCCTTCTTAGCTTTCCTTGTTACCATCTCACAAACTTCCGTGACAAAGGTGGCACCTGTTGTTATATAAAAATCTAAATTTGCAGTTGACACTGTTTGAATTTCACTTCAGGTGACTTTGATTGCCCATTATACGAACTATATCACCAAAATATTACTAAATATATCTGTACAGTTTAGCCTTCCCCTAATGCTTCTTCAGAATCTAGAGTATTTGACTTCATATCGACACAGTTGACCAACCTTAACCTCACCCTTAGCACTGAAATTACCATTTGAATGACTAACGTCCCGAATATGCAGTAGAATGGTTATTGCATTCTACCAGGACTGATGATACTGATCTAGAACGCGAGCTGTTTGCAGAATCATTTAATCTCATGCATCTGGTAAAGTATCCAACCAGAATACAAGATAATCCTGACCATAATGCCCATCGCATGGGTCCATGCCTGACAATAGTCCAGATCAATACAGGATAGAAGTACCGTCACCACTTGGATCCTCTGACCACAATCTCATCAAAGCTTCATTGTTAGCCCCCCGAAACCTCCCCATTCAGAACTTGTCGGGGTGACCAGATGGCACTTTGATAGGGCAGACTGGGATGGATTTAGAAATTGTCTTGCTGACATTCCATGCCAATCTTTCTTCTCTAGTGACGTCAGTTGTACCCAGTCCCATATTAATAACTTATACAAGTTGGTATAGAATTGTTCATACCAAGTCAACAGTTCAATAGAAGATCGGACTCCCCCAAATGGTTTGATAGCACCTGTGCCAGAGCAACGGCCCATAAGTTTGGCATATAACACTTAATTATATAAAACATATAAATCACTCAGTCACTTTAAAATTGCTAGAAACCATGTAAAAGCAGTAATAAATCTTGCTAAATCAGACCCTCTTCACAGTCAACCATGCGGACTGCTAAACAGTCCTAATGACAATAGAACATTCTGGCCAAGTCTCAGTTCTTTCAATACTAACTTTAACAAGTCATCACCCACTCCCCCACTAAAATCTTCAGACGGTAACAGTACAAATGACCCGAGTGGTAAAGTGAATATCCTTGTCAGTACATTTGCCATAAATTCTACATTAAAGGAAGTCAGCCAGAACATTCCAGTACTGAAACTTGACTCATCCGAAATTGCTTCACTTAAAATACAGATTAGATATGTAAAATCCATCCTAGACAACTTACCAACTAATAAAGCTACAGGCCTAGATGGAATTCCTCTAATTGTTTTGAAAAAGTGCCCCTCAGAACTTGCTCCTGTTCTAGCTAAATTATTCACACCATGCATGTGTACTTCTTCATTCCCTAATTCTTAGAAAGAAGCCAATATCCACCTACTTCCGAAGAAAGGAAGTTCCTCTGACCCCTCTGACTACAGACCAATAGCTATCACGTCCTCACTTGGTACAGTATTTGAAATTGGAATGAATGAGCACATACTTAAACATCTTGAATCCAACAACTTAATTAGTGATAGACAGTACGGATTTCACCACAATACATCCACCATTCATATACTTAATCTCCTGACTCATACCAGCCATCAGTCAATTGACCAACATGGAGAAACTCATACAGTAGCCCTTGATATTTCTAAAGCTTTTGAAAGAGTGTGGCACCGTTTCCTACTATCCAAATTTTCTTGCTATGGACTAAAGTCGTTTGTTCCTCTGATTTCCTCATATCTAAGCGAAGGAAAGATAAGAGTAAAAGTAGTTGATGTATATTCCAATTCCCACTCAGTTATCGTCGGCTTGGCATAAGGATCAGCTCTGGCTCCAACCATATTCCTAATTCATATTAGTGATCTCTAATCTCTCACCCACAATCCCATCCATTTATTTGCAGATGACTCAATGCTTCACTGCTCATTCACACTTAAACATCCATTCACAAAGTTTAATATCTCCAACTCACAACTCGGTACGGCCATCTCAATAAATCAAGACTTATCAAGGATCACTGAATGGGGACAAAACAACTTGCCTCATTTGATGATAGCAAAACCAAATATATACAGTTCACTACTAGACAGATATTGCCAGATTCCAGTATTACCTTCAATGCTACTAATATTCCTATCTCGAAAAGTACTGAAATACTCGGTGTCTCACTTAACAATGCCCTCAGCTGAACCTCTCATGTCATATCACTTGTTAGAACCGCCTCAGAGAAACTTGGATTATTTTACAGAGTTCGTAACTTCACTGACGAGCAGTTAGCTGTAGTTTATAAGAGTCATTTGCACTCTCTGCTAGAATATTGCTCACCCTTGTGGAATGGATGTGGAGACGTTGCACTAAAACTAGACAAAATTCTGAACAAATTGTTAGAATTATTAATAACCCTGCTATTACAAATATACTACCTCTCCTACAGGTAAGAAGAAAAGCTGCTTCTCTTGCATTATTTTACAGGTACTGTACTTTTATGGCAAATGCTCAGACGAAGTTGCGTCCATGGTGCCACCTCTCCATGCCTTCCCTCGTGCTACTCGGGCATCTGGTAGCGCTCATGACCGGAATGTCACACTGCCACATTGCAGAAATTCCTTCTATCAGAAATATTTTATTCCTCGAACTACATCTCTTTGGAACTCGCTTCTCTAGAGTTTTTCCCCCAAACGTCAACCTGCAGTTGTCCAAGTTAATATGTTACAGATATTTTATGAATGGTGGACACTAGTAATCTGGTGTATGGATTATTTTTTATTCATTTTGTTTTTCCTTCCTCTGTTCTGTTATTTAAATAAAAACGTACCAAAAATAATGGCTTTATCAAAAGCACACAGAACGCAGTGACATCTCGCAAAAAATTTGACTTTGATCCATTACTACGACCTTTGATAGATCAACACCAGAATGACATCACTACTTCCCATCTCGGCACACACACAGTGTGTGCACCAGGTTTGATCCTAATTGGCTTCGTCGTTCACAAGATAACGTCGTGGACAGAACTGATATTGACATGTGACCTTGCCCTTTGATCGATGTGCCACGAAGTTGATAAGTTCTTTCCTTACCCATACAAAATGTATCAGCCAGTTTTGATGCAAATCGGGTCTGGCGTTCATGAGATAATCTGTAAAAAGTAGTCACAGACACATACAGTACAAAGAAACAGAACCAATCACAATGTCTACGTCTACGCCAGCGGCAGCAGTTGATTTTTTTTTTTTTTTATAATGTGGCAACAGTGGTATGACAGTCACCTACCTCTTTGAGAAAAGCGTTAAGAAAATAATAAGAGCTCCCAGTGAGAGCAATAATATTTCAAATGCAAAAGGCACAGAAATATATTACAAACTATTTTTTCCACATTAATTACGTACTATGCCATGGGCATTAACTGCAATATTTATTGTGGTCCAACCAGACTTCCTGCAAGGGCTATGCATATATAAAAACTACAGAAAGCATTATACAAAAATACTATTTAATTCTCTGCTGCGACGGCCTCAAAAAGAGGGTAGAACATTTTTAATCGAGATAGTTTTCGCTTCGCTTCATACTCGTATGTTATGACTGGAACAACTGAATATGTTATTGAGCTTTTACAGACCTTTCCAGTATCGTAAATAATCTTTGTGGCGGAATATATAAAAGGCCAAGAGCACGTGCTTATTGCCGTGAAATATGTCCATGCACCACGGTAATCAACAGAAGCTCATATGCTGCATTAACACATGTTATACTTCCATCCTCACCAAACATCTACCACTGCCTCGATCTCTCTTCTTTTACTCTCCTCCAACGTTTATACACTCCTTTAATCCCCTCCCCCCCTTTTTACTGTACTTTTTCTTCTAATTTCACTTGTCTCCTCTAATTCGACTTTCTTCCTCCTGTCCACCAGGTTTGCACTTTCTCCACTTCCCAATAACATTACTCTCTCTCTCTCTCTCTCTCTCTCTCTGTTTGTCTGTCTGTCTGTCTGTCTGTCTGTCTGTCTCTCTCTCTCTCTTTCTCTCTCTCTCTCTCTCTCTCTCTCTCTCTCTCTCTCTCTCTCTCTCTCTCTCTCTCTCTCTCTCTCTCTCTCTCTCTCTCTCTCATTCTTCTTTTGTCTATTTGCACCTATTTTGATATTCTACTCATCGTTGTCTCTCCTTATTTCCACTCCATTCCTCAGTATTAATGTCTTTTCATCTCTTCCTTTCACTTCTCTCCTCTTCATGCATTCCCTTTATCTCCTCCTCTTTCCACACACTCGTACTTTAATTCACATTCTCCATCAGGTTTTCATTTCTTTAATTGCCTTTTCTCCTGTCTTCCCTGTTGATAATCTTATCATTTCTAACATTATCATTTTCTCTCTTTCCTTCGGTTTCTCATCATCGTACATTTATTTTATCCGTTCCCTCTTTTTTTTTCACTTTTTTATTAGTTCTTTTTTTTTCCCTCGCTCTCCCTCCTTCCCATTAATAATTTAAACGCCGTCCATTCATCAGTAATTTAATTATGGCTTCCATGTCCTTCTCTCCCCTTCACGCCTTGTTATTTCCTTTCATCCTAAAATCGTTATTCACTTTCATTATCATTTCCTTCTCACCTTCGGCCTTAATATCGCCATTCTTTTCTCTCTCTTATGCAGTCCTCTCCTCTTGATACCTATCTCTCATTGCCCTTCTCAGTGTACATGACGTACTGTACACAATTATTAGTGTTTCATGCTATTCACTGGATTTTTCTTTCCTTAATGTTACTTCTCTCATCCAAACTCTGCTTCCATTCCTTCTGTTACCTAGTAATATCACCTTTATAAATGAACATCTCTCCATTTCTTCTCTTTTCCGATTATATTTGTTTCTACATAATTACCCATTTTCACTCTTGATTCATTTCTTCTTGTTCTTGTAGTTTCTTCTCTCTTCCTTTCTGTCTCCACTATTCCCATTCCCCATGTCATTTTTTTTTCTCGTGCACTTCTCTCATTTTCAGGCACTCACTTCATATTGCCTCTCTTTTCTCTTAGCATATTATCCATTTTACATATTCTTTATGAGGTTATCCGCACCCTTCTCGGTTCTTCCTTGTCTCCACTTATTTCATGTTCCAGTCGCATCATTACCTTCTTTCTTGCACTCCTTCCTGTTCTCACGCTCCTTTTCATATCCTTTCTACATTTGTTTATCCACCCCCTTTATCAGGTTATCCATTCCTTCGTCATTCTTTCTCCCTGTGCACGTGTTTACACTTCCTCTGTTCCTCAGTACTATCACATTATCTTCCTCGGACAACATTCGTCTTCTGTAACTCCTTTATCTTCCACCATCTTTCTACATATTACTTTATTTTTTACTCCCCTTCATTACGTTTTACTTTCCATAGTCTCTTTTCTTCCTTAACCTTCTTTTTCAACTCTCATCATTTCCAGTATCATCATCCTGTTCTATCTCTCGTAATCATCTTTCTTCCTCATACGTTTTTTACACCTCTTCCCCCAATTTCTGTATACTGTCTTTTTTTTTTTTCCCATCCATCCCTTCCTCCCTTCTCGTCCCATCATCCATATCAATATTCTCTCCTCTCAATCTTTACTTATCTCACTTTTAGCCCCCTATCTTTCCCCAAAATGTTTTGCTTCCTCTTTCTCCTTTCCTCTCTCTCTCTCCCACCCAAATCTTTTTAGGCTCTCCTTTTTTTGTTTGTTTCCCCTTTAAGTCCTTCCATAAACTCTGGCCATTTCCTCCCTACCCTGTTTCCCTTCCCTTTCCACTATGAACCCTTTCGCTCGCAGATAAGTTTTTAAGTTTTCCCGGCTCTGACGCGTAGGCTGTACTCCCCCCGGCAGCACCCCCCCCACCCCCCCCGGTCGCCGCGCTTTCCAAAAACGTGTATTCTCGACTTATTTTCACCACCCAAACATATTTTATTTTGCCACAAAACCCATATATTCTTATTCGCTGATGTTTGTTCTACACACACACACACACACACACACACACACCATACCTACATTAGGGCGCTCTGAGTAAACATTCCGGATCATAGATTTCATTTCCCTACATCACAAGTCGAATGTTTATTAATCAATCTCTACATGTTAACCTGTCAATCGAAAGAGAATATTATTAGCTTTCGAATGGGTCAGGTCCCAGTTTGATACGATGTATGGTGTTCGAGTAATAAACGAGAAAGTAAAACCCATTTGCGACAAAAAACAACTTTGTTATTCGGAGAAGGTTTGCGAAGAACTTTCAGTGGCATCCTTGTGTTTTTATTTCATCATCCTATGCACAATTTCATCCTCTTTCTTCTCAGTAAAGAACGGTGATCCTAGGCCTCATAGTTTTCGAGAAAAATGAAAAAAACTACGGCGTATTTTGCCGCACGCTGACCCGCCATCAGCCGCGCTCACGCTAGTTTCCCATAGCGCGCTTACACTTTTATGCTTGCTATCGTTTTCTTTGGTTTTATAGCAACAACTAGTTCATATAATTACTTCTGTTTTGTTTTTAGTCCTCTCAGAAACCACACATAAACACTAAACCTGTTGCTACCAACTGAAACTGAAGCTGTACTTATTTCTCTGTCATTTGTGTTGAGGTAAATAACAATATATACTGTATGTATATGTAATTATACTGACATAAATAAAGGTAAACAGATAAATAAAAAAAGCATATCACGTACTTCGCCAGTGGCGATGATCTTCCTGCAGAATCACGTCGGTTGGGAAGAGGAGTTTTGTACTGTGTGTGTGTGTGTGTGTGTGTGTGTGTGCGTTCCACTAGTGAAGGCATTGCTTGGTATGGTACCGGTCAAAACAGTGACCCATGCAAAGCAGCACATCACATACAGGACACATGCTCCTTGTGTCTTTCCTCCTCCCCAACTTGAAGCACAAGGCACACCTGAACCTCTTCTTGTCAGGGATCCTCACCCGGTGGTGGCCCAGAGTACAATCCAACCTCACGTCATCGTCGATGACCCGGCGACACTTGCTTGGATACCCTCGTGCTCTGTGGTCCTGTCGTGCTGGAGCTGCAGGCCCAGGCACGGGTTCTCCCGACGGACCAGCAACTGGAGGTGGTGGTGGTTCTGGCATCCCTAATGGGCCTCCTGCAGGCTGTTGCTGGTGCTGGTGGTGGCTGGACCAATCCTGGCACTGGTGGTTGTGCCTGCTGGGTGCCAGTTGATGCTGGTGCTGGCCGCCGGGTAGGTAGGTCTGGGGCGTGGTGGAGTGTGTGTCCAAATGTGAGCCAGTCCTCTTTGTGGAAATGCAGAAGATCGTAGATGATCTGCTCCACAAATTCCAGGAGAGTTACTTGCACACGTCTGTACTTCTTATACAAGGCAAACGCTTTGAACAGTGCCATTTGGATGAAGTAGAATGTGATCTTCTTCGTCCACTTGACAGTTCGGCGTTGGATGGGGTAGTACTGAACCATCTGATTGAAATGATCCACCCCACCCATATACCTGTTGTACTCCTCCACAAAGACGGGCTTGTGAATGACCTTCTCCACATAGGTTGTCCGCCCGTCATTACCCCACACCTTTCCTCGAACCCTCTTCGGAATGGTGTCCGCAGTGTGGAAGGTGGACACCATGTTCACAATGTGCTTGTCCTTCCAGAGTAGGACTAGCACATTGTCCTTGTGCCTGTATGCCAGGCCCCCTTCGGGCAGCCTCTTAGCCTTGGCAATGGCCTGTAGCTGGCGTAGCGCTCCTCTAGGCAGCCGTAGGGTCCCACACATGTAAAATCCTGCAATGAAGAGTCGTTCGCACAGGGCTACAGAAATGTAATAGTTGTCCAAGAACAGCTTATAGCCCTGGTCCTTCAATGGTCCCACGAGGCCCAACACGGTGTTCTGGAGGGTACGTTGCACCCCCATGTAGACATCCAGGTTCTAGATGTGGCACGAGGACAGCTCAGCCAGCATGTACATCTTGATGGCATACCTGTTGGGCTTCTGGGGGTTATAGATGTGGAAGGACAGCCGGCCCTTCCATCCTAGAGAGCCCTCATTCAGGCTGAACTGCTCCTCGGGTAGGTACGCTGACTGGAACTGCTGAAGGAGGTACTCCATGACCATGCGAATGCGGATGAGCCGATCTTGGTTGTCCCGGGAATGGCGAACGTGTTGAAGGAGTGGAAGTGCTTCAGGATGGCATTGAAGCGCCTTCCACTCATCACCCGCCGAACCCTAGGGCAGTCGTGCAACTCGGAGCTCCTCCAGTAGTGCCTGATGGTTGGCATGTGCACGACCCCCATGAAAAGGTATAGCCCCAGGAACTCGCCCATCTCCTCTTCATTGCAGGAGAACCAGGCATCCAGCTGAGTCCCCAGGAATGTGGCATACTGGTTGGTCTCCATGGTGAGGTATGACAACAACTCCCGCATGAAGAAGAGCTGGAAAAACTGCAAGGGAGTTGTTGGAATATCCACCTTTAAGCCCGGGGAGCCAGTGAACAGCCTGTGGTTCGGTGTGAATGGGCCAATGCTCCACTCAGGATCCTCTTCAGTGGCGGTGGTGGCGGTGGCAGTGAGTCAGCAAGTCCACACCCTTCAGCCTGCCCTCTGACCCCTTGGACATCCCCCGAGTCCAGGCAGTGTACCACAATGCCCTCGTCCAGGAAGGGACGCCTTGGACAAGGACAAGGACAAGACAGAGGGCTCTGGGGACACAAGTCTCCTCAGCCTCGCCAGCGAGGATGTCACCGTAGCATCCTGCATGGCAGAAGCAGGTGGAGGGTGGTGGCCCGGCTTCCGGTGACTTTGGCTCATCAAGGGGGGCAGAGGGGCCTGGAGATTGGGAGCTGATGAATAAAGCAGTGGGACCGGCTGGTCCTAGAGGTGGGGAGGGTTGTCTAGTGAAGTCGGCCGATGATGGTGGTGTGGTCTTCCTCAGAGGAAGGCGGTGGGGCAGCTTCACTTGCTGACTGGATGGCATAAGCTCAACCTCCTCCATCCCAGAATGGTCACTCAATGTCGCTCTCCGACTCTACCTCCTCAAAGATCTGATGCCACTTGTGTGGTGCCAGCCTGTGTCTCATTTCTGCAAGACATTTTTTTTATGTGTCCGACTTTACCTGTCACCACTTCGGTGCTAACACCTATCGTCCACACTGAATACATGCTAGGACTGTCTCATACAGGACTGGTGCACTTGTGTTAGCGGGGGTATTTTTACATGTTGGCGGGTCTTCTGGTAGATCAGTAAAGTCTGATTTTTATGACATTCAAATCCTTAAACTGTTCCCTGCCCCAGAGGGATTTGAACCCGGGTCCATTAGGACAGCAGGCCACCTCTCTACCAATTGAGCCACCGCCTCCCTGCTGTCATTGCAAGCCAACTGGAGAATAAATTGCTGTCTGAGGGATTGTGGACCCTGTGGCAGTCCAGTGCTGTGGTAGGAGTGTGAGCTGAAATAAAGGAGTCAAGATATGTTATTCACAGCCAGCCAAGAATTTGGCTTAACACTGGCACAACACAAGGGTTTATGATATACGTGTATGTCCTTGGAAAACATAGACTCCTACGCCTGACTTAGCACACAGGTAGGGGCCAGTAGCAAATGGTTACCCCTTTCATCTTCTTTCGACATTACACATAACCAAATCTATCATTTTTATGAGCTACACAGTTCATTTCACCAGTAACATGTAAATGGAAGTGTTCCATAGGCCATTACCTGTGCGCTAAGGTGTAGCAGACGGTGTTTCCCTTTCGAGAACACGCTGCAGTAGGTCAGTCTTTCACTGTCTTTACACATAAAACATTGCCAAATATATCAGTACATGGGAAACACAGCAGATTTCACCAAATATATATATATATATATATATATATATATATATATATATATATGTAAATGCACGTGTTCCAAATCTCGCGTTGCATTTTGCTACCTTTGTACCAGCTCAGGTGTATGACACACACTCTTCCTTACGAGCACGTGGCTCACTTTTTCACTGTCTTTTCACATAAAACATAGCCAAAAAGATCAGTAGGTGGGAAACACAGTAGATTTCACCAAGAAAAAAAAACATGTATATGTAAATGTATGTGTTCCAAACCTCGCATTGCATTTTGCTACCTTTGTGCTAGCTCAGATGCACGACACACACTCTTCCTACGAGCATGTGGCTCACTTTTTCACTGTCTTTTCACATAAAACATAACCAAATCTGTCAATATATGAGATAAACAGTATATTACACCACAACAAGTACAAGTGTGTGGCCCTTCCCTGTCTGCTAAGGTGTAGCAGATGATGTTTCCCTTATCAGAAGACGCTGCAGTGTTTATGATTTTATTTCACAATACACATAATCAAATCCATCATTTTATGAGACATACATGAATTTTCACCACAGCAGTACCTGTTCGTGCTCTGTTTGTCACGTCTGCGATACCTAAGGTATCACAGACCATATTTTCCGATGAGCACGTGGTGCAGTGTTTATGTTCATCCACACAAGCATGCGATAAACATATCAATAACACTTATGCTTTATTTCACACAGAAAGCATACAGAATAAATATAACAATATGATAAAATCAAATATCCCTATAAACCTCTTGTATTTTATCTCCTCCTGACAACGGCGTGCCGTGGCCATGTGTACGTGACTCCTGCCCTAGCCAATATTTCATCACGTGCACTTGCTACACTATACTCCTTTTTATGGCACAACACTATCCACCATATATCTGCAGAAAACGAGGACTTCATCACCATCTTGGCAAATATTCCCTTCAACACAACACCGTGTCTTCAGGTGGTGTCCCACCTCCCTCAGCTAAACGTTTCACCATGTCCTTCTTCACTGGCTATTGCACACTATATTCACCTGATTCACTGTCACTATTATTCAATGGTTGAATACTCACATTGGGTGCAGGGTAGAGGGAGTGTAGTTGTTGGGAACTGCTGATAAACAGGGTAGGCCTACCACAATCTTCACTGGGCCAATGGCAGAATAACGGCCACGAATGATTCACAAAAACCTAATTCCCTATTGCAAACACCAAATTTAATCACAATAGTGGCCAAAAAGTAAACACAAGCACTATTGGTATAGTGGAATATGACACGCATTCCGAGATGGGGTAAATGGATTAAGATTTAAATGCCCAGCTGCATACTACCTTCTCCCTTGATAGCTGATGCGGAACTAATCAACCTGGCCGGGCTGCCGTGCTTCTTGGCCCCTGAGGTTGCCAAGTTATGATTTTTGACGAGAGGTGCAGGAACTATGACGCGTCCAAAAATGACCCTGATTGGCCAAAAACTTTTTCTTTAACATAAGTTTTTATGCTTTTAGGACAACAAACGCGTCTTTGCGTATAGTTGCAGACACTACCAAATGACGACAAGTGCGTCATCATGGGTGAAGGGGTTAATACCAGTCCCTCCTCGCAGTGATTCAAATTTTTCCTTCGTAACAGATTTTGCACATACACATAACTTCCCACCGCCCGACGATGTCCTTTAGTGTTTGTAAATTCTTACTATCAGGACTCACTGTAATAGTTCCTAGTAAAGAGGGTTAAAAAAGGATAGTATCTAACCCCTTTGGCCCATGAAACTCTCTCATGCACTGAAGAATATTTGGCTGGAGGTAGTAAGCGTTTAATATTAAGTACTCCACAGTATTGAGAAGAAAAGAATAATCCTGTCCCTTTCCTCCCTCCTCTGTTCTGAGTCTCTCCACTCTTCATTGTGACGTCACTCCTTACGACCTATTACTTTTATATCCCTTGTAATCATCTCACCCTAAGGACATTATTATATTATTTATTCTTACCCTTTCCAGACGATTTGATTCAGCTCTAAAAATGTGTGGAAAATAGCCTTCAATAATTTCTTCTACAAGATATCTCCAAGTTTAATAGAAACGACAGTTTGGAAGCAAGAATAAAAGATAAAAACCGTGAACAAAGTAATGAGGTAAATTTTCATCGTGCTTTCCTCCCTTCCGCCTCTGCTCTGCTTCACCCTACTACCATACCAGGAGACATAACCCGTAAGTGTTACAATATAGTGCACAAGCCATCACAGCAGTGAATTATTGCCAAGAATGTTTTGTTTTATCTTTTTTTTTTTCTACTTTAACTCCTTTAACTCCATCATTATCGTGATATGAGCTCAATTTCGTTCTTATGGCCGCCAGACAATACTACGGGACGATTTTATTTAACTGTAGACCTGAAGGATTTGATGAAGATCATGTCCTCTAGTTCGAGAAGTCTCTCGTAAGCTTATCAAGAATTGTTTGCAAGTATCCAAAATAATATATGAAACAGGGCACTATTTTGAAGGGGTTAATATTCAGATATATATCGGATTTGATTGTTCATTATTTAGTAACAATACCAGAAGATAAAGCTTTAGCAGATTAATGAGATCCTTCCAGACTTGTATAAAAATCATGTGTTAGAATCTCGATTATAATAAAACAAACATCATAAAGTGAAAGGGTAAGAAACAAAAGAGTATAGATCAGTTAGCCAGTTCAACTTCAGTTATAATACACATGTTGTAAATAAAGAAGATGTGTTGGCATCAATACAAAAACATATGAAAAAAATACAAAAGAGATCTTAAGCCTTTTATTTCAGACTCAGTCCTGAATACATGCTATGTTCTCCTGTCTCGTAATAACTTCGTTATCATCCAATAAATGGTTTTTACACACAAAGTCCCACTTCTCTCGGCAGTTCTCTCTCTCTCTCTCTCTCTCTCTCTCTCTCTCTCTCTCTCTCTCTCTCTCTCTCTTTCAGTACAATCAATCTCGTACTCGCCTGCCAATAGTTCCCCTGCACCTCTCACATCACACTCACCCCTTCTCATCAGGACTGTCATTTATTCCTGTCAGCAGTTTTACTACATCTTGTGAGCGGTGGGCAACACTTCCTTGATTCATAAATGTATCTTTGTTTATGTGGAGAACTCCTAGTTAACATATTAAGAAATCACGGTTTAATATATAACAGTATTCAGTTGTTCTTGGATGTATTTGACACTGTAGAGAAAGTTGATAAATAGAAGAGAACCTTGATTCAGTAAACTTTCGTTATGCCAGTACTATACAGGACAAAACGCAAACCTTGGGGATGTGTTTCACCCACCATCACCATCCCAGCTTGTCCCTCCACCATTATCTCTACCTCCCTCCCCACGGTTATTATGTAGTTTCTCGGAATCAAATTCCTAAGATGAATCATCTGAAACTAACGCCGCTCTTCATCCAGCATTCCTTTTCACAGGTTGTACTTGCCCTGCTCTGTTCCACTACCCACCGCCATTCCATGAATCTATGAGTTGCTCTTTACTGGTTGACCAAAGTGCTCGTCGTCTACATTGCTAATATGCATCACTCCAAGTCCATCTCAATCACTTCTGTCCACTCACTTCATCCATATCTGGAAGAAATGGATCGGGCTATCTCAAAGACCAATGCACCAACAGGGTTGATTAATGCGACAAGCCATCGTATGTGCGACCTGAGGTGATATGTTTTAATCAGAATTAATCTGGCATCAGAAAAGACCTAAACAAACCTGGAAGACCTGCAATGTTTTATTTAAACAAGAAGAGACAATTTTCATAGACCTGCGGCGAAACTACTGCAGTCAATTTTTGATAGTTTCTCTCTTTGATATCATAAAATATGTTGAATTGTTTTATTAAAATGTCTCTCCATGGCCAAAATTGAAAATTGTTAAGTAATCGGCTGGTGTACCATCTGATGCAACAGTTGACATGTCAAATCAACTCAAAACTTCTGGCTGAGCAATTTTGTATTTCATAAGTGGGTCGTTAAAATGTCTCCTTTCAACCAAAACTGAAATTAGCCTGATAGTCAGCTGATGCGTCAGCTGACGCAGCTTACGTGTTAAATCAACTCAAAATTTCAAGATGAACAACGTTGTATTTCATTAGACAATCGCCCAGGGATCTCCAAGAACAGATATTCGAACTATCCTAAAGGAGGAAAAAAAAAAGATACCCGAGTTTACCACTTATTGACCTGTTTATTTCTCGGCTGGTAAAAATCACTGGAGTGAACAGGCCTACTGTGGACACATGCCTACACAAATGTGACCTGAATCATTCTGATGTACCTGATGGGACCTGAAAGGACCTTAATGGCTCACTTTGATCGGCATTCGTGTGCCTTGGTCTACATGTGGCTGAAATGAAGTAGAGAGACGAATGGATTTAGGCTGGCTTGAATGGACTGGAAAAGAGATTGATTGAATTCAAGTTTCTGGATTGATCTAAGGTTGCACGACTGAACACGAATGAAGGTAACTGAAACTAAAGTTCTTCAAGGGCTCGTATGTGATCTGACTGAGCCAGACTTGATGTAAAGGCAGGTTTGGGACCTAACTATAACTGAATGGCCCCGAAATGACTTGAACTGATCTGACAGCCTCACTGTATGTGCGGAACCTGAATGGATATACACGATCTGAATGTTCCTAAATGAACCTGATTGGATGTAACTGGAATCTAGTAGCCCTAAACCGACCTGAATTGACCTAAATGGTTCTAAGTAAATATGGAGGGTTTAGAGAGCCAGACACCACTGATAAAACTGATGGGATCAAACTGACGTGGGTCGACTTAAATGCCGTTGACTGGACGTGCACGGACTTGAAAACATGATTAGACCTGACGCTGCCCTATTTACTCTTAAATTACCGAATTGGTGTTAAATGGAAATAAATTGCCATGAATGGTTTTGGTCAGGGTGTATGTTATGTATTGGACCTAATGTATGGGTTAGACCTCGATGGACCTGAATGGATCATTACTAACCTGCATTAAGGAAATCCTTGAACAGCCCCAGATCTATGCTGGACGTGGACCCCATAGACAGCAGGAAGCAGGCCACTTAAACTGGTCACTCCCGGTTGCCAGTTGTTGAGGTTATAATGACGAATAGTCTGTACTGTAATAGTGTGGTGTACGTGGAGACTAAGTGTACTGCCGTGTGCGCGGTGCTGCCTTGCAGTGTGGGCATTGTGGACTATTTATGGGCTGTATTTTCTGTTGATATCGATATTTTTTTTAAATATCTGGCGTGATTAGACGTGAAATACCAGAGGCAGATGTGTAGCTCTCAAACTGTATGTATATATGTCTTAACTGATTTAAACAAAACTAATGTGTTATTACCTAGAGTAACCTGACTGGACCTGAATGAATCGGAATATATGTAAATGGCCTGAGTGGACATAAAGTGGACTGATTATTGGACGATATTAATTTAGTTTCAGTTTTGTTCATAAGGAAAATATTACTCCATTTGACTTGTATTCCATAAGGTTATATTCATTGGCGGTTAAGGTGGCATGACGCAGGTGTGCAGCTAACTAACACACTTATTATCCCAAGCATGGGAATATGTTGTGAATCAGTGCTATAGTCCTTTCACCGCAAGAAGTCCGTTCAGGGTGGGGCCTACCTGGTGAATCACCTCTAGTGATGCTGCCAAATCAACCGTAGTACATGCCTCTCTCTCTCTTATTTCCCTTCTATGTGCTATTTGAAATTGTTTTTTATATTCTGTATATAGTAAAGGAAGCTATATAGTACATTGAGTATCACTTTTTACAATTATAACAACGATTTGAATGAATTCTATGACACGTGGCAGCGCTTTTTTCCCATGTAGCCACGCCGAGGTCAGCGAGGGACCTAGGGTCACTCCCTGTCTAGCCACCACCCAGGATGGAAGGTCCCACAACTCCCACCCGCTCCCGCTCGATAGTGCTGCATAGCATTGAAATGGAGTTGATATACAACGTTAACAAGTATTTCTCAGAAGAAAAGGCTTGTAATGGATTTACAATCCCGCCTTCAAAAGCATCTGCTCGCACTGCGAAAGCCACCAACGTTTCCGAGAAAATAGTTCAACGAATTTGCTCGAAACGGACACTGATGTCACCAGAACGGCCTATGTTTTTATCACCACGGAAGAGGAAATGAGCTGCACCTGTTACGAGTCTTGACGATTTTGATAAATGTGCAATAAGAAGAATAGTCTTGGGATTTTATGAAAGGCATGAAATCCCAACTCCGCAAAGAATTCAAGAAGACCTTAAGGCAAAAATATCCTTCAGTGGCGGCATAACCTCCCTTCACAAGATTCTGCAGGAGACTGGCTTCAAATATGCCAAGGTTAATGGCCGCAAATTCCTTATGGGGAGGAATGATGTTGTGGCTGCTCGCACAAAGTTTTTGCGAGAAATAAAGCAGGTAAGACAGTCCTCCCATAATATCGTGTATCTGGACGAGACTTGGGTGAACCAAAATTACACGGTTGGAAAATGTTGGACAGACACCACATCACCACAAGCCACTGGAGTACGACAGCCAACAGGAAAAGGAAGTCGTCTGATCATTCTTCATGCTGGAACGAAAAATGGCTTTGTAGACAATGCCGAGTTAGTGTTCCAAGCCAAAAACGACTGGGATTATCATAACCAGATGAACTCAACACTTTTTGAGTGGTTCAGGAATCAGTTGCTTCCAAACATTTCACCAAACTCGGTAATCGTGATGGATAACGCTTCCTATCATTCTGTCAAGCTTGAAAAAATTCCTACTTCATCATGGAGAAAATCGGACTTGCGGGACTGGCTGATAAAGAAGGGAGTGCAGCCCCAAGACAACTTATCTAAAGCAGAGCTGCATGAGCTTGCCAAGAATTTGGATGTCACCACAACCTACGTAATCGACAAGACTGCGGAAGAAGCAGGGCATCGGGTTTTGAGATTATCACCATACCACTGTCAATATAACCCGACTGAGCTCATTTGGGCCCAGGTGAAGACTCATATAGCCAAGAAGAACACCTTTAAAATGGCTAACCTTAAAGTTCTTGTCAAAGAGGCTCTGAGTCTTATCACACCACAAAGTTGGATGGAAGTAGTGCGACATGCCGAACAAGTACAAGATGAAGATGCAAAACAAGACATAGCAGCTGAACATTTCGTAGAGTCATTCGTCGTCAATATAACAGAAAGTTCTGATGACGAAGAAGATTATGATTAAAGATCAGAGAGAGGATTAGGCCTACAGGGGAAACCTCTTAAAAATAAAACGCGCCTAGACGTTTACCTCATAGGTGGTGTGGAAAAAAGTTGAAAATAAATAATAAATATATACAATGTATATATATATATATATATATATATATATATATATATATATATATATATATGTATGTATATATATATATGTATATATATATATATATATATATATGTATATATATATATATATATATGTATATATATATATATATATATATAGAGAGAGAGAGAGAGAGAGAGAGAGAGAGAGAGAGAGAGAGAGAGAGAGAAACAGGTGGGAGGGGGGTAGGTAGGGAGACAGAGTGATAATCCAATAATTGGTGGTCAAATTGGCAACGTCGCACTCGGGGAAATTCCAACTTCTGCCACACCCTGAACGGACTTCTTGTTGCGAAAGGAGTATAGTGCCATTCGTAAAGGATTTATCTTCCGTTTTTCTATGGCCTTATATCACCAGCAAACAAAAATACAAGATTCGAAACACTGTCCACTCTCAATAGGGTCACTTGAACATCCACTGCTCTACCTTGTATCTCTTTTATAATCCCATTCATATTCAGACTGAACAACCATTGGGACATGACACATCCCTGTTTCAGTCCAACATTCAATGAGAAAAATATACTCATTTCACTATCCACACTCACTGAAGCCTTAGCACCCTCATAAATACTCTTCACTGCATTAAGCAACTTCCCATTTACTCCACGTATTCTTAATATTTTCCACATTCCCTGTCTGTTCACTCTGCCATATGCCATGAAGGCCACATACAACTTCTTTTCATTCTCTAAAAACATTTCCACTAAAGACCTAAGGATGAATATCTGATCTACACAACCTCCTCGACTTCCTGAAACCTCCCTGTTCTTCTCCAGCTAATTGCTCTTTTATTTTCCTAACTCTGTCAATAAGTATCCTATCATATACTTTTCCTATTACACTAAGAATTCAATTAAATATCCCTATGATTACCACTCACTTCTTTATCCCCTTTTCCTTTGTACATGAGAATAATTATACCTGATTTCTAATCCTCCAGGAGTCTACCTTCCTCCCAGGCAAATCTCCACATCTTCCATATCCATTCCATTACTGTCTCTCCCCCATGCTTCATCATTTCACCTCACACTCCATCAATTCCTGGGGCTTTCGCCATTTTGATTTTCTTCATTGCTTCCACTACTTCCACTTACTGATCTCTTCCTCCCTTCTCACCACTCTCCTTCTCCCAGCTATTCCATAGCCACTTAAAAGTGTATTATTTTCATACTCTATGTTTAACAGTTACTTAAAGTGTTCTCGCCATCCCTTCAATTTTTCTCCGTTCTCTACAATCAGTCTACCATTCTAATCTTTCACTCCCCTATTAACTTCTTTATTACCCTTCCTAACTCTTTACCTTCTTCTATAACATTTTCTTACATTCCTTCCAGTTTACACTCAAATTCCTCATCCACTTTCGTCTTACTCAGTCATACTAATCTTTTCACCTCTCTGTATATAATTTCCTCTTCCACTTCTCAACTTCCTCTATGCCTCTGTTTCCCATCCACTCACTGTATGCTTTCTTCTTCTGTGTCACAGCCCGTCTCACCTCTTCATTCCACCATGCTGTTCCGTGCATCCCCTTTCATCTGCTTACCACGCCAAGCACCACCTCACATGCTGCACAGATTTCTTCCGTGAGTATCTTGCACACACCTTCCACCTCCAGCATCTGCTCCAAATCATATTTACACAATTGCTCCTCCACTTCTCTCTTATATTCTGCATTTTTTCCATCCTCTAGCGGCCTATCTACCCTCCTTGTATGGAGTACTTCCTCATGTCCTTCCCTCCTTCTATTCATCCATTGCACTTGATTCTTGACTTTCACCACCTCCAAGTGGTGGTCAGAAAGTCTACTTCCCCAACCTCTGTATACTCTTGCATACGTTACACACCTTCTCATCATTTCATCCACACACATAATTAATCATTGCCTTCCGTTCATTCATTTAACCACCCACCTTTCTCATCACTCGCCACATATACCTGTGGATCATTTTGTGCCTAAAGAGAATATTGGCTATCACCAGACCCTCTCCTCACAAATGTCCACTTGAGCACTGTGATTCTCATCCACTTCTTCAGGCACAACCCACTCACCAACTACTCCATCCACCTTCTCATTCCGTACTTTTCCACTCATATTTCCAATCAAAAACACTCTCTTATTCTTCTCAAACTTTTCCACTCATGTTTCCACATTTTTCATGAATTCGTCATTCACTATGCTTGCACAATATTGCATTGGCGCATACAAGCACAATCGCCCACGTCTGTAGTCCAACTTTCAATCTTTCCCACACAGTCCTTGAACCGACTGATCCCCATTCTTATGTATTTTCCTTCCATTTCTTGCACACAACATTACATACACCCTCTTTTGCTCTCTCATTCTCACCAACTCCCTCTCATATACCCCATCCATACTCCCACTTTCTCACATTCTCACCTCGCCATATAGTCTCCGTTAATCCAAAAATCTCCATTTTTCACCCTCAGGGACCTGACAATGTCTCTCTCTCTTTCACCTCATCATTCGCACCCCTTACATTCCACGCTTCAATACTTACCATGTCCTTTGTCCCACCCTTGGTCCTTGGCTGTTAAGGCTTCTTGTTTGAACTTTTAGTTAGTTGTGTTCCAAGGAGGGGCACTAACCCTCCCCCATCCCACTTGTTGACACGTAGGGAACATGTTTTGGTTGGTTATAAAGTTACCACCAAGCATACTAAATGATCTGGTTTACAGGAAGTCATTTGGCTTGTCATTCAGTGCAGAGCTACTCGAAATAGAGTACCAGTACACGGAGTGAGTGGGTGATGGGCGTCCCCACCGACCACATACACTGTGGTGGAGAAAAAAATAAAAGGGTTAAAAATGTACAAAAAAAATGTGTCCTACAGAAAATTGGCTATTAGCTCCTTTGGAAAAAAAAATGACCCCATAACGTTCACAAATGCCTACTAAAAACAGAAGGCTCACGGTGGCCTTTCATCCCTTACAATGACTGACGACGACCACCACCGACACCAGCAGCAATAGCAACAACAGCGACAGCAGGAGCAGGAGCAGTAGCAGCAGCAGCAGAAGTGGGTAAGAAAAGACGAGGGAGATGCAGGGCAATTTACAGTAAAGGAAATTAGGAAAGAACAGAATGTTAAGAATGTAGGAAAGGTGATAAGGGAGGATGTTAAGATGCCTATGGTAACACGAGTGACTACAGTGGCGTCTTTTTCATCATAATAAGGCTATTACCAGATGAATTAATTCAACTTCAGAACTAGTAGTAGTACTGACATTATCTGCAAAGGCTTTCCAACACCTCTCCTTACCATTTTTTTTTTTTATCGTATAGGAAGTTCATCTCTTAACTTGGAAGATATATTAGTTTAGTTGATTTTAGCTAAGGAACACCCAGACGGTTATATTTAGTTAAGGAAGGATACACAAAGAGATACAAAAAAATTTAGAGACAGTGTAAAAAGTATTGGCGGAAGAAGACCGGAGAGGCTATGAAAAATATGTGAGCTGTTTACCTGCATATTGTCGTTATTTTTTTTATTATACATTCGTTAACGTCAGATGATTTACTATGCTCGCGAGAAACCAAGGATACCAGTATTATATAAAAAACAATATTATTATTGTTATTGTTATTGTTGTTTTTATTATTATTATTATTATTATTATTATTATTATAATTATTATTATTATTAACAGGAGAGGGAGGAGTATGACAAGAAAAGACAAAATAGCATTTTCAGGTTGTATTAACTGTTGCTGAAATAGTTGTTGTTGTATACCCACGGTCTGTCAGGCCGAGCTGACTCATCAATCACAGATAAGCAACAGCCCCTGAAGGGCCGTCCCTTGCAGCGAATCGATGGTCCTTTGCGGTAGACAGTCCCGTGCAAAAGTAAGACGAGGAGGGGAGCGTGGAACTTGTCACCAAATGGACGCCGCATTTGCGTCTCGACACCCAATTAGCAAAGACACAATAGTAGGCTCCACACACCCTGTTGTTTGTTAATATGGTTACAACCTTGCTTCATAAATAGCTTCATGGGTTGTAGGACACAATCTGGCTTGTAACTCAGTGTATAGTCGCCTAAAGGCAACGCCTATCACAGTGAAGAAATGACAAATTGGTTCTCACGTGGGTATACAAGGATGGGTTTGTTGTGAATAGTTTATACCCTTCCTTTGTCTCACCCTATGTCGTATTTTATTTCAGGTAACGTAAGATTATCAAATTTAGCTAAAAAATTTTCATTCGAGCCTGGCAGGGTAAACAATTGTCCAAAACGTGTATTCGTAGAGTCACCTACGAAAACAAGAAAAGAGAATGGAGAGAATAAGCTTCAGTACGTCGAAGTAAGCAATTAACAATAAATATAGCATAAAAAAACGGTGACAAAAATAAGAAAGTGATTGATATATGAACAGTTAGCAATATGATGGAAGAGGAGGTGAGATATGACACCCGTATTATTAACACTGAACCCGATGGCGTAAGCAACCCCCTTATATCATTTGTGGGATAGCTATTGCTGCTCTTGTTGTTGATGTTGTTGCTCCAGGCTGATTTGCAACGTGAACCCCGTGGACTGCAGCCTTAAGCTGCTCTTTCTCCTCATTTCGTCCCTCCTTTAGGGCAATAGGGAAGTAGTTGAGAGACGCTTGTATTACCAAACAGTTGAGTCACCTGCTCATATCGTTGCCACCAGCACCATGAAATACCTGTACCTGGTACATGCAGTCAGCCTGCATCCTACTGAACAGAGTGTACAGTAATCAGCTGTGCTAATGAAACATTTATTATAAACTTTAGAAATTATCGTCCAAACTCAGAGACTTTTCCACACCTTTGACCTTATTGTTGTACGCCTTACTGGCAGTGAAGGGATTACTTGAATCTGTACCCAAGCCCAAAAGCCCGAAAAATACCTAAAACAGCCGTCTGAAAAACATCGCAAACGATTAAAATTAATGTTCTCTATCTAAATGAGTTATGTGAGTGGATAAAAGAGAGCATTGTTGAAATACAGCTGTTATGGATCTTATTTCTCTTAGGCTCCTATGACTCCCAATAAAGTCGTGGGGCGTTAAGAGGAATTACCAACAGTAAAATTATCCATGTCATACAGGGGTTGTGTTATGAAATAAAATAGAGCACCGCAATAATTTTCTGTTCCTAGTTACGTTTACGACGTGGATTTGAGTTTTTACTGCTTACTGGAAAAGTAATCGTGTAGGTCATATGTGTATGGGGGGGGGGTATCAATATAGAACAACACAATATTTTATTTCCCCTGTGCCAAAAAAAAAAAAAAAAAAACTGCTAAAAAAATATATATAAATAAAGCTTTGTGCTGCATACTCTCACTTTTTTAATAACGTTTGAGTTTTTTTTTTTTTTTTTTTTTTGCGTGGTGCAATGCACATTTGTTTTCTCAGCCGCAATCAAATTTTCTAGCAAAGTGGAATATTTTTGCGCAATACTTTCACCAGTGTTTCCTGCAAAGTGGAAGACTGTTTACATTATTAATTGAAATGGGGGTTTTGTGCAACATACTAGCGCTTAATGTCCGCAGTCAAGTAGGCTAATAAAAATTAAATATATTTTGTGCCTTACAGTTTTGGTTTCTGTCTCTCAGTCAAGGTGTCTTACGAAATTGAATAAATTTTGTCTTAATTTTCGTTTACTTTCCTGCAGTCGCGTTTTCTTTGTGCCCCTTCTCGCCTTGGCAGCCAAGACTTAGAAATTCTCTTCTTGTAATTAAAGATGGAATGGCCGCCACAGAGTTTGTCAGAGTGAGGCAGCGCTGGTTATTAGTCCTCGCGACTAACGCAACAAGGCAGAAAACTCATTCCAACTTTAATAACCAGCGGCCCTATGTGAATTTTGGTGTTGCTGTTGAAAATGACTTGGTCTTCAGCGTCACTTCCAAAATGTCTTTCTGTCTGTGGATACGAATGTCATTTTACTCTTTCAGCCGCCATATGATTTATTCACTTTTGAAAAGAAAACGCACGTGTTAAAAATATACACAATAAAATTTTTTCATGAATTCAAGGTTATTAACGTCATGCAGATGATAAGGGTGATATTGTGTGGCTAGGATTTCAGTGATAGTGCTTTAGTCTCTCTCTCTCTCTCTCTCTCTCTCTCTCTCTCTCTCTCTCTCTCTCTCTCTCTCAATGCAGAACACTCATTACATAATTTGTTCACTAAGATCAACGTTTCTAGGCGGTTTTCGGTGTATTACAAATGAATATACCTTGTAGGAAAATCACTGATTCTTACCAAGAATCGGTTATTCTGTATAGGTTGAACGCGCCAAACATTTTCAAAGATGCACAAGTCACTGCATTAATAAGGAGCTTCTTAAAGTAACTAGTACATGATATATTATTACTGTTGTGTACCTAGAGTCGATATTTGAATGAGTCACATAAATAATTGTTGGCCGAGACTGAAAAGTAAAGAAATAGATAATCCATGGGAGCTCTATTTTTTATGTATTGTTGTGACCAACCCAGTTATGATATCTTTGAAGTCCAATAGACCTTTCAGTATTATACCACGACCTTCATATTTGTTTAACTAAAACGTGGGACAGTATTATTGCACATAATTGCACCTATATTAAAAAAGAAAAAAAAGGTAAGCCTGTCACAATATAAGACTAAAAATCTCCTTATAGCCTATCACCCCAGTTAAGCTAGTTAGATGATGCGGAGGCATCTCTTGGGGCAGCCTTCTCTGTCTACTGGTCACAACGTTTTTCGTACACGAGGTGCTTCACTTTCGAAGACTTTAGCAATTTTAGCGATGTCCTGTTTAAGTTTCCCAAAGGTCCCGTTTCACTATCGTGGTCTTTGCAACAGTGGTTACCATTTTTTCCCTAGCGACCGTTTGTTTTCTTTACTGAGCGAGACACTATATAGATACTCATATGTCTATCTATCTACCTATCTATCTATATCTATCTATCTATCTATCTATATATGTGTGTGTGTGTGTGTGTGTGTGTGTGTGTGTGTGTGTGTGTGTCTGTGTGTCTGTGTCTGTGTGTCTGTGTCTGTGTGTGTGTGCAAGTATCAAAATACGATCACAAATGACAAATTTATCAACAAAGTAAATATAGGAAGTGACCATAGAATGGTGGGTTGCACAGCAAGATTCTATTTCAAAAGTGAAAGAAAGAACATACTGAAAATAAAAAGATATGCCCAATAAAAGTAAACGAAAACAAAGCAGCCTTTCAGTTGGAAATTACGAACAGATTTCAGGCTCTCAGTAACTGCTGAATGTGACATTGATCAGCTGAATGACAGACTAATTAGAGTTTTAAGAGAATCTGCGTATTTAACGGGGAAACCTATTACAACCAAAGCCAAGATGTATTCGAAAGAGACACTCGAGGTCATGAAAAAAAGAGAGGAAATGAAAGTAAAAACAGAGAAAGATGAACCAGAATAGGCGGCATTAAGTAAACTTATCAACAAGAGACAAAGAGAAGAAACAGAAAGAGAAACATGGATCAGATAAAGAAAACCATCAATAAGGGAAAAGTCTGAGACACGTCCGGAGTAAAATAGCACTAGAAAAGCAACAAATGACATCACTGAAAGACAAAAACTGTGAAGTCATTAAATGCAGAGATAACATGGTGAAGAGAGTTGAAGAATTTTACAAAGAACTGCCCGGAGTCATGCTGAGTCTGTTCTTCGCTCTGCTAAAAATGATTTCATCCATGCTGGGTGCTCTCAACTCTCTAACTCGAATTCTTCTCGCTTCTTCTGGCACCTTGTCAAGGACCTTTCTGACAGCTTTGCCTCATCATCCTTCCCTCCTCTTTTCTACTCTGATGGCTCTGTAGCTGTTTCTTCTGCTGATGGAGCGGGTCTCTTCGCTCAGACTTTCTCCTCCGGTTCCACCTTGGACGATTCCGGTGCTGTTCCTCCATCACGTCCCCCCTCTGACTTCCTCATGGCTGACATTAAAATTTCTTCAGCTGACGTATTTTCTGCCATCACAGGCCTCAATACTAATAAGGTATATGGGCCTGATGGAGTCCCTCCTGTTGTTCTCAAGAATTGTGCTTCTGTGCTTACACCCTGCCTAGGCAAACTCTTTCGCCTTTGTCTGTCAACTTGTACTCTTCCTTCTTGCTGGAAGTTTGCTCTCATTCAGCCAGTCCCAAAGAAGGGTGACCATTCTCAACCCTGTAACTATCGTCCAGTTGCTTTAACATCCTGTATCTCAAAAGTTTTCGAGTCAATTCTTAATTGGAAAATTTTAAAGCATCTTTCCTATCGCAACCTTCTTTCTGATCATCAGTATGGGTTCCATCAGGGACGCACCACTGGCGATCTTCCCACCTACCCCTCAGACACCTGGTTATCTTCCTTTCGGGACTTTGGCGAAAGCTTTGCCATTGCACTTGACATCTCAAAGGCTTTCGATCGAGTCTGGCATAAATCTTTAATTTCCATACTGCCCTCTTACGTTTTCTATCCTACTATCTGTGCCTTTATTTATAGCCTCCTTTCTGTTCGTTCTATAGCCGCTGTCGTAGACGGCCATCGTTTTTCTCCTAGATCTATCAATATTGATGTTTCTCAGGGCTCTGTCCTATCACCAACTCTTTTCCTTTTATTCATCAATGACCTTCTGAGCTGTACATCTAACCCTCTCCACTCATATGCTGATGACTCCACTCTTCACCTTTCCATTCAGATCCCACAATGTCCATCTCAGCAGTTACTTCAACAAACAAGGGATGAGGCTATGGCACACCTAATGTCTGTCTTGGATCGTATCTCTGAGTGGGGTAAAAATAATCTTGTTGTTTTTAATGCACCAATGACTCAGTTCTTACACCTATCAACCCAACAAAATCTACCACAGGTGTACCCTCCAATGTTTACTAATAGTCAGCTTAATCCTGCATCATCTTTGAACATGCTTGGGGTTTCATTCACTCGGGACTTATCTTGGAAAGATCATATTACATTTCTTGTAAAATCTGCTTCCCAGAGATTAGGTGTGCTAAGCCGGCTCCATACCTTCGTTACCTCTGCACAATTGTTGACTATATAAACGGGTTTTATCCGCCCCTGTGTGGAGTACAACTCGCATGTATAGGGAGGTTCCCCACAAGCAGCTCTTCTCAATAGGGAGGAGTCAAAGGTTTTTTGTCATATTAACTCTCCTCCTCTTACTGGCTCCCTTCAATCTCTGTCTCTTCGCCGCACTGTTGCATCTTTATCTCTTTTCTGTCGCTGCATCAATGGTCACTATTCCTCTGAACTGTCTGCTTGCATTCCTCCACCTCTACGACGGGCGTGTAGCACCCGTCTAGCAACAAACTCTCATCCATTTTCTGTCCAACTCTGTAATCCAAGAGTGAACCGTTCCTCCCAGTCCTACATTTATGCAACAGATCAACTCTGGAACTGTCTCCCTCTGTCTGTATTTCCTGTATCCTACGATCTCCAGTCTTTCAAACGCAGTGTGTCCAGGCATCTCGAGGTGATCGAATCATGAATTTGGCTCTCCCTTGTGGTTTGTTTTTCTCTTGGAAGGAACAGTTATTGCGGGCTCATGGCCTTTGGTTCCTTCTTCCCAGCATAATATATATATATATATATATATATATATATATATATATATATATATATATATATATATATATATATATATATATATATATTGTTACGGAACAGAGAAAGATAATGTACACTTTAAGTGAGAATACTAATAATCACTACTGTCCCGTAAAGTTCCAGGTTCAAAACAAAGAGTTAGGTAAAATTACAAGTTAAAGTTTAACGCTCAAACTAACAACAAAACATTCAGGACTCATAAGGATAATGTAATGGCAAAAAACAGGTTAAATATATGGTTAACAGCAATAGCCTCTATTAACACGAAATTAGCATGAGTAAATTTATCTAAGTCAGCCCTGATAAAATGAAAATACACTGGGTAATGCTCAGTTAATGCAAGATAAATTATTACAGATACAAACTATTATTAACAATGGCTGACAACATGAATTACAAAAACTCACTGGGCCAACAAATCAACACCTTACGTTACGCAGTACAAGAAAAAATGCAGTAACAGTTATACTCAAATTACACAGCTGCTAGATGGTTGGAGACTTCCTGAGTACTCACAATAATAACTGTACAGAGGAGGACAGAGATGTGAACAAAATGAGGAGCAGATCTAAGTGGCAATGATGCAGAGACTGAGCTCATTATAAAGGGGCCAGCAGAGCTTGATACAACTTGTAAGAAGGACGCGCAAATGAAGCCATGGGGACAAAGAGCTGAAAATCCTGCCCTGAACAACAGAAAGGACGACTTACTCTACTATAACGGTAGAAGGGGGGGGGACTGAGGCAGAACACGCTCGTGATCAAACATGCAGCATACTGTGCGTTAAAATTACACAAAGGATGATGAAATCATAGGCTATGTAACACCTCCCCACAAAGAAAAAGAAATTTACAAAGGAAATTTCTTATTACTCTAAAACAATCTGTCTAAAGTCTAGATAAGCAATCTGCAATAACATTTTCTTTCCCCTTAACATGTTGTATGTCTAATGAATACTCCTGAAGAAGTAGACTCCATCTTGTCAATCTCTGATTTTTATCTTTAAACTTACTAAGGAATTTCAGTGGGTTATGATCGGTATAAATGACTATGGGGTCAAAACCAGAACACAAATAAAATGAAAAATGCTGTAAACCCAAAATCAAGGCCAAAAGCTCTTTCTCAATAGTTGAGTAGTTCTTTTGAGGTGGAGTGAACTTCTTACTGTAATAAGATACAGGATGTTCAATACCCTGATCATCCTCTTGCAGCAAAACAGCCCCAGTTCCTGTATCACTTGCATCAACAGCCATCTTAAAAGGCTTAGCAAAATTTGGAGTAGCGAGCACTGGCTGACTTAATAGAATAGCTTTAAGTTTGTTGAAAGAGGATTCACAGTTATCGGTCCATACAAATTTAACTCCCTTTTTCAGTAGGTCTGTAAGTGGTGATACAAGAATAGAAAAGTTAAGAACAAATCTCCCGTAATAACCTACCATTCCCAAAAATCTTTATAGCTCTTTCCTACTTTTAGGTCTGGGAAGATCACTTATAACCTGAACCTTAGCTCCTGGCGGTGCAACATGTCCATCACCAATTACGTACCCAAGGTACTGAACTTTAGCTTGACCAAACTCACACTTTGATAAATTAGCTACAAGATTAGCCTGAACTAAACGCTCAAGAAATTTACTGACATGGCATAGGTGATCTTTCCAGTTGTCACTGAAGACTAATACATCATCAATATAAACAACACACCCTGCCAAACCCTCTTTTACAACATTCATGAGCTTCTGAAATGTGGCTGGTGCATTCTTCATGCCATATGGCATTACAGAACGTGCAGAAGTCTTTCCTAGTGTTACAAAACATGAGATCTCCCTAGCACGTTCAGTCATAGGTACTTGCCAGTATCCCTTTAACAAATCAAACTTACTTATGTACCTAGCCTTTCCGATCTTGTCTATGCAATCTTCCACGCGAGGGAGAGGGTAAGTGTCTGTTTTGGTTATCTGATTAACACGTCTGTAGTCAATGCAAAGCCGCTGTGACCCATCTGGCTTAGGGACTAGAGTGACAGGAGAACTCCACTCGCTCTGACAGGGCTCAATCATCTTGTGGTCCAACAGGTAGCCAAGCTCCTTCTGGATGAGAGGAACTTTCACTGGGTTCACACGGTAAGGAGGCAATTTAATTGGCTTTGCGTCTCCAACATCGACATCATGCATCAACACAGTGGTTCTTCCTGGAGTAGCACGGAACACTTGCGGGTACTCCTGCAGTAATGCCGAAAACTCCTGCCTTTCCTTGGGAGGTAGATGAGAAAGCTTAGTCTGGAGATCATTCATGATATCAGGATTCTTCCCCAAACTATCACTCAGGCTCGTACTGCATGAGAGAGCTTCACTCGCAGACTCGGGTGGAACAGCTACAGTGCAGACTGGATTATTTTCGTCCCGCCTGTGATATAAATTTAGCATGTTGATGTGACATAGTTGCTTGCTCTTTCTACGATCTGGTGTGGCGATGACATAGTTGACATCACTGAGTTTCTTCTTCACGAAATAAGGACCACTAAACTTGGCTTGAAGAGGTTGCCCATGCACTTGTAGCAGAATCAAAACCTGATCTCCTGGCTGAAAGTGGCGTAACCTGGACTTCTTATCATACCAAGTCTTCATCTTCTCCTGAGCAGCTCCTAAATTCTCTCTTGCCAACTGTAAAGCAGTGGACAGCCGTTCTTTGAACTTCATCACATACTCCAGTAGGTTGACGTCATCTTCCTCCGACAGCCAGCATTCCTTGAGTAACTTAAGGGGTCCTCTTACTTCATGGCCAAACAGTAGTTCAAAAGGTGAGAAGCCCAGTGATTCATTTGGAGATTCTCTTGCGGCAAACAGAACGAATGGAAGACCTTTATCCCAGTCTTTCTGATGTTCCAAACAGTATTTCTTGAGCATCGATTTGAGTGTTTGATGATATCTCTCCAACGCTCCTTGGGTCTGGGGATGGTAAGCAGAAGACGTGATCTGGGTGATGCCCAACTCTTTGAGAGACTGCTTGAAAACATTTGACATGAAATTACTTCCCCGGTCTGACTGTACCTCCTTGGGCAGACCAAACTTTGTGAAGAACCCTAGCATTTCCTTAACCACATTCTTTGCTGAGATATTTCTAAGTGGAATGGCTTCAGGATAACGAGTAGCCATATCAATCAGGGTCAACACATAAGAAAATCCTGAAGAAGTCTTAGGAAGAGGGCCCACAATATCCACCAACACACGGGTGAAAGGCGCCTCAAAAGGAGGAATGGGAACTAGAGGTGCAACCTTTTCGGTCTGATTACACTTCCCCACAACCTGACAGGTGTGACAAGACTTACAATACCAGGAAACATCCCTGAAGATACCTGGCCAGTAGAAGTGTTTCAAAATGCGTGCCACAGTCTTCCTCACTCCAAGGTGTCCTGCCAAACTGGAATCATGAGCCACTCTAATGATATCCTGCCTACAAACACGAGGGATGACAACTTGATGTACAACCTCCCATTCACAGTCAGCTGATGCTGTTGGGGGTCTCCACTTCCTCATAAGTACTCCTGACTTTACATAATAACAAGTAGAAGCACCGGCTGACTCTTCTTCACTGTAAGCAGAGTTAGCTAGACCTTTCAACTCAGGGTCAGCAACCTGCAACTCAACCAACTCTTGACGAGACAAATTATCAACACTACGGGGTACTGCCTCATCTGGTGAGTGGGCCAAATTAGCAAGAAAAGTGTCAGCTAGGATAACATCATCATCATCATTATCCTCTAAATCACCAGTAACTTTAGACTTAGCCCTAGTGACAGCACATGCAGGGAACACATCAGGGACATCACAATCCTGGGACGCAGCCACTGGCTCACTAGACAACTGAGGAGCTGGACACACTTGACTTCCACCAATATCATTTCCAAGTAAGAAAGTTACACCTGACATTGGGAGTGTCTCAACCAACCCAACCATAACGGAACCATTAACAAAACCAGACTCTAAATTCATTCTGCACAGAGGGACAGAGAAGTAATTATTCCCTACACCTTGTAAGATTACAGTTTCATCAGAGGAATTAACATTAGAGCCTAGAACACTGGTCAGCATAAGGGGTTGGCAGGCACCTGTATCACGATATATTTTAACTGATTTCTTGTCATTATTGTCCAGAGGACTGACAAAACCATCAGACAGGAAATTAGCACATGAACTCTTGAGAGTGTCACCCACGTTACTGCTCAAAAGAGGAGCTCCATCATGAGAATTTAAGTTACCCCTCAAAGCAGGTTCAGTTAACTCAGTTAAAGAATTCTGGGAACTCTCAAGAGTGGACACTAGACCAATTGACTGAATATTTAAAGACTCCTTTTTGTTCACATCACGCTGTCTCCTGAAACATTTCTCCGTAGTATGACCAAGCTTACTACAATAAGTACATTTACATTTCTGAAATCTAGAGGTGAAGCTGGTATTTACTTCCTGAGAAACATCATCTTTACTCTCTTTCCTGTTACCTATACTCTGAGTAGAGGCAACGTACTTACTCTCAGCTTTCCCTTTTTCTCTAGAATATCTCTTGTGAGTGAGAACATATTCATCAGCTAAAACTGCAGCATCAGATAAATTATCTATTCTTTTCTCATCAAGATATAGGCTTACATCTTTATAAATACACCTCTTGAAGTCCTCCAGCAAAATCATCTGCTTAAATTTACCAAAATCAGAATCCACATTCTTAGAATTTAACCACTGCTCTAACAGATCTTCTTTGATTTTTGCATACTCAACATGGGATTGCTTATCCTGCTTGTAAGTTGTCCTAAATTTTACTCTATAAGCTTCAGGAACAAGCTCATAGACCTTAAGAATCAAGCTCTTAACTACATCATAATTATCAGATTGATCCTGAGGCAAAGATGCATAAGTTACTTGAGCTTTACCGGTGAGAACAGTTTGAAGGAGTACTGGCCAATACTTTTTTGGCCAATTAAAACCTGTAGCTACCCTCTCAAACAACTGAAAATACTTTGTTAAATCAGATTCATTAAAAGGAGGGACAAGTTTAACATTTTTAGCCACATCAAAATCATCAGAGCTAGATGATCCAGTTCCACCTTGTTTCATGCGATACTCATGGTCTGCCTGAATCCTAGCTAGTTCAATTTGTGCCTGAGCCTGTATCTGTGCCTCCTGAATCCGAGCCTGAGATTCAGCCTCCTTAGCATTTGCTTGAAATTCAGCCTCCTGAATACGAGCCTGAGACTCTGCCTCCTTAGCCTGAGACTCCGCCTCCTTAGCCTTAGACTCAGCCTCCTTAGCACGTGCTTGAAATTCAGCCTCCTTAACACAAGCCTCCTTAGCCTGAGACTCAGCCTCCTTAGCACGTGCTTGAAATTCAGCTTCCTTCACACGAGCCTCCTGCAGGGCTAGCTGTAACTTAGCTAATTCAATCTGCGTTTGCTCATTTGGAGGAGTTACATTAAACAAGCTTTTATTAATCATGCCAACAATTTGATCTTTAGAATGATGAGAGTGAACTGCAATTCCCAATTGTTGAGCAACAAACTTAAGTTCATTCTTTGTTCTGTTTTCTACATCACACATTGTTTGCACATTTGACAAAAAATCTTTGGCTTCATCAAGTGTAGTAATAGTAGACATCATGAATAAATCACACTCAGAAAATATCAAGCAATATCCTTATGATAATATCCTGAATATCCTGATATGAGGTCGCCAAATTTATGTTACGGAACAGAGAAAGATAATGTACACTTTAAGTGAGAATACTAATAATCACTACTGTCCCGTAAAGTTCCAGGTTCAAAACAAAGAGTTAGGTAAAATTACAAGTTAAAGTTTAATGCTCAAACTAACAACAAAACATTCAAGACTCATATGGATAATGTAATGGCAAAAAACAGGTTAAATATATGGTTAACTGCAATAGCCTCTATTAACACGAAATTAGCATGAGTAAATTTATCTAAGTCAGCCCTGATAAAATGAAAATACACTGGGTAATGCTCAGTTAATGCAAGATAAATTATTACAGATTCGAACTATTATTAACAATGGCTGACAACGTGAATTACAAAAACTCACTGGGCCTACAAATCAACACCTTACGCTACGCAGTACAAGAAAAAATGCAATAACAGTTATACTCAAATTACACAGCTGCTAGATGGTTGGAGACTTCTGAGTACTCACAATAATAACTGTACAGGGGAGGACAGAGATGTGAACAAAATGAGGAGCAGATCTAAGTGGCAATGATGCAGAGACTGAGCTCATTATATAGGGGCCAGCAGAGCTTGATACAACTTGTAAGAAGGACGCGCAAATGAAGCCATGGGAACAAAGAGCTGAAAATCCTGCTCTGAACAACAGAAAGGACGACTTACTCTACTATAACGGTAGAAGGGGGGGACTGAGGCAGAACACGCTCGTGATCAAACATGCAGCATACTGTGCGTTAAAATTACACAAAGGATGATGAAATCATAGGCTATGTAACAAAATATATATATATATATATATATATATATATATATATATATATATATATATATATATATATATATATATATATATATATATAATATATAGATAGATAGATGGATAGATAGATAGATAGATAGTTAGATAGATAGATGGATAGATAGATAGATATTAAGATATAAAGATATGCCCAATAATAGTAAACGAAAACAAAGAAGCCTTTCAGTTGGAAATAAGGAACAGATTTCAGGCTCTAAGTAATCCTGAATGTGACATTGATGAGCTAAATGACAGACTAACAAAAGTGTTAAGAGAATCAGGAGAAGTAGTAGGAAAACCTAATATAACCAAAGCCAAGAAGTATTCGGAAAAGACACTCGAGCTTATGAAAAAACGAAAGGAAAGGAAAGTAAAGACAAAGAAAGATGTAATAGAACAAGCAGAATTAAATAAGCTTATCAACAAAAGATAAAGAAAAAGAAAAAGAAACATGGATCAGATCAAAGAAACCATCAAAAATGGAAAAGTCTGAAACAGGTCCGAAGTAAAATGGCACTAGGAAAGCAACAAATGACATCACTGAAAGAAAAAAAACGGTGAAATCATTAAATGCAGAGATAAGATGGTGAAGAGAGTTGAAGAATTTTACAAAGAACTCTATGCATCAAAGACAGTAGTACCAATAGCTAACTTTTCAGTTGACACAAGTCAAATACCTGAGGTAACACCAGACGAAGTAAATTTTTGTCTTAAAAATATGAAAAAAGGGAAGGCTCCTGGAGACGATAGAATAGTAGCAGATTTACTTTTGGATGCCGGAGTAGAAGTACAAAATAGGCTTGCTCACTTATTTACCCACTGTATAAAACAAACGAAAATTTCCAAAACATGGTGTAATGCAATAGTTATGTTACTCTACAAAAAAGGTGACTCAAAAGATCTTAGTAACTATCAACCCATTAGCTTATAATCAGTCATTTACAAACTCTTCACTAAAGTCCTTATGAACAGAATAACAACAATTTTGGAGGAAAACCAACCTCGTGAACAGGCAGGATTCCTAAGCGGGTATTCGACCATTGATCGTCTACATACAATGAACCAACTAATTGAGTAAATTATAGAATATAATAAACCACTGTGCTTAGGTTTTGTTGATTACGAAAAGGCTTTCGACTCAGTGGAGCACATAACAATTATAAATTCATTGCGAGCACAAGGAGTGAATAAGAACATTGTAAACCTGCTCAAAAACATATATAAAGATGGAACTGCTACAGTTAAATTACATAAGGACTCAGAAAAATTTAAGATTGAGAAGGGCGTGCGTCAGGGAGATACAATTTCACCAAATTTATTTACAGCATCCCTAGAAAGTATTTTCAGCAAGCTACACTGGGAAAACAAAGGAGTGAACATTGATGGAAAAAAGCTAAACCATTTAAGACTTGCAAATGACAGTGTCCTAATCTCAGAAAGAGCAGAGGCATTGCAAGAAATGTTAAATGACCTGAACAGAGAAAGTCTGAAAGTAGGAGTGAAGATGAACAGAAGTAAAACTCAAGTAATGTTTAATCTACAATCTCCAAAGAGCGTAGTCAGAATAAGCGATGAAATTCTTGAAGAAGTTAAGGAGTACAACTACTGTACTTCAGACAAATACTAAAATTAACGAGAAATCATGATAGCGAAATAAAAAGACACATTACAATTGGATGGAAAGCTTTCGGTAAACATAGACATTATGAAAAGTAGCTTGTCAGTTTGTATGAAACGAAAAGTATATAACCAAAGTATAATTCCAGCTATGACGAATGGTTGTGAGACCTGGAAACTGACAAAATCGATGGAAAATAAATTAATCCGTTCTCAGAGAGCAATGGAAAGGTCAATATTGGGAATATCTTTAAGAGACAGGAAAAGATCAATTTGGGTGAGAGAGCAGACTTAAGTCAAAGACATTAAAGAAGTTATAAAAGAACAGAAATGGAGGTGGGCAGGCCATATAGCAAGAATAAGGGATAACCGGTGGAGTAAGAGGCTGACGGACTGGACACCAAGAGAATGTAAGCGTAGCAGAAAAAGTCCAGACAGGAGATGAAGAAATGAGACAGAGAAATTTGCAGGGAAAACGTGACAAGGATTGGCTTAGTCAAGGAATTCGTGGAGAAGGTTGGGGGAGGCCTTTGTTCAGCAGTGGACTAGTTATGGCTGATGATGATATACTTTATATGGGTAGTAGTGCACCAACTTTCGCTACAGCAGGATTCGCGGAATCCACTTTCGCGGCATGCACCAAATATTCCATAACTTCCACTTTCGCTTGAAAAAAATCGATTTTCGCGCACAAATTTTGGGTTTGGGACAATATTTTGAACTTTGAATTTCCTGCACCGCCCGCCCGCAACCCACCGCCATCTTGAATGACGTCATGTCAACACTCTGTCCACCCATTCCCACCATTGTGTACGAGCGTGCTAGCTCCATTGTGTTGGATTCTCACGGTTCAATGGCCTCTACTATACCTGGTAGTGTGGGGAAAGGGCCTGGTGGTGTGGGGGGAGAGCCTGGTGGTGTGGGGGGAGGGCCGGGAGGTAGTGGTGGTGATAAAAAGTGGCCGGGACATTCAAAGTCGGGAGGAAAGGCCAAGGCCAAGGCCATAGAGGAGCTTAACCTGGATGAAGATTTCGATGGATTTGTTCAAGAGAACCTAGCACAAAGGGAAATTCAGCACAGAGTGGAAGTGTTGCATCAAGTTGCATCTGAGGAGGCAGAGAGAGAGAGTGGTAGCGAGGCAGCAAGAGGTGGCGCCAATACGTCTGGCGTGGCTAAATAAGCCCGCCACGCGCCTCGGATACTTACCCCCAACATCCATTAAACACCTCAACCTGGTCTCTGTGGTATGTTTCTCCTCATATAATGTGTACTGTACAGTTTTTATTGTTTGCATCTCACAATGCAATGTACAATAGTGATTTGATGTACTGTATTGCAAGTGAAAATGAAAATTTGATGTTACTCCCTTAGGATAACCGGGAACCAAAATTAGCCTTTTTGCCATAAAGAGAATGCCCCAACTTTCGCTAATTCCACTTTTGAGCATTATTTTTTGACCCAATTAGGCGAGAAAATTGGTGCCACACTATATATATTTATATATATATATATATATATATATATTTATATATATATACATATATATACATATATATATATATAATATATATATATATATATATATATATATATATATATATATATATATATATATATATATCATTCAATCCTACGTTGCCCCATGAGAAACGTAGGGGCACGGGGATAGGCAAATTTGTCCTAACATTTAAGAGGAGAGTGACCAGCCTCACTCGTCCCTCAGTGGCATTTCGTGAGCAGTAAACCCCAAACAGCCGTTGGATATAAACCTTCTCAGGCTCAATCCTATTGGAGCGCCATGATTACCCACTAAACCACCAGGCGCCAATATTTGGTTATATGGTTACCACCCAGCGTAGCAAATTGTTTCCTGGTGTACCTGAAACCATTTGGCTTGTCACTCATTGCAGAGTCAGCCACAGGCAGAAGGAAGAGGAAAGAATGAAGGAAAGAAAGACAGAAGAGGGAGTGTAAAGTCACTCGTAGGCAGAATGACGAGGAAAGAATGAAGGAAAGAAAGACAGGAGAGGATGGAAAGAGAGAGGGATGGAGGAGAGGAACGGACAGACACCAGATGGCAGCGCTACATCGAGTGAGTGGGTGGTGAGTGCCCCCACCAAGTGTCATTTACTGTTGGAGTGGCTTTGGATGTGTGTGTAGGTGAACAGATAGAAGGATAGAAACGTAGGAGGCAAGCAGTTTGCAAGCATACATTATAGTATGCGACACTGGTTCAACCACAGCACTCCTTATGTCCGCCCATGCAGTATGTGGCCTGAAGAGCTCTCCCAAAGTTTATTACCAGGAGTCTGAAAGGTAGGTGAGAAGATCGAACCCTGGAGCGTTTTCAGTGTACGAAAATGCACAGTTTACCACTGTACCACAGAAGCTCCTTATATATATATATATATATATATATATATATATATATATATATATATATTCAGCCATTACAAGTCCACCGCTGAACAAAGGCCTCCCCCAGCCTTCTCCACGAATTCCTTGACTAAGCCAATCTTTGCCGCGTTTTCCCTGCAAATTTCTCTGTCACATCTCTCCATCTCCTGTCTGTCCTTTTTCTGCTACGCTTACAGTCTCTTGGTGTCCAGTCAGTCAACCTCTTGCTCCATCGGTTATCCCTTATTGTTGCTACATGGCCTGTCCACCTCGATTTCTGTTCTTTTATAACTTCTATAATATCTTTGACTTAATTCTGGTCTCTCACCCAAATTGATTTTTTCCTGTCTCTTAAAGATATTCCTAACACTGACCTTTGCATTGTTCTCTGAGAACAGATTAAATTGTTTTCCATCGATTTTGTCAGTTTCCAGGTCTCACAACCATACGTCATAGCTGGAATTATACATTCGTTATATACTTTTCGTTTCATACAAACTGGCAAGCTACTTTTCATAATGTCTCTATGTTTACCGAAAGCTTTCCATCCAACTGTAATGCGTCTTTTTGTTTAGCTCTCATTACCTTTCGTTAATTTTACTATTTGTCCCAAGTAATTGTACTCCTCGACTCCTTCAAGAATTTCTCCACTTATTTTGATGACGCTCTTTAGTATTTGTGGATTAAATATTAGTTTTACTCCGGCTCATCTTTAGCCCTACTTTCAGACTTTCTCTGTTCAGGTCATTTAGCATTTCTTGCAATGTCTCTGCTCTTTCTGAGATTAGGACAACGTCATCCGCAAATCCTATTATTTAGCTTTTTTTTTTTTTTTTCACCTGTTTTTACTCCATTGTTTTCCCAGTCTAGGTTTCTGAAAATACATTCTAAGCATGTTGTAAATAATTTTGGCTAAATTGTATCTCACGGACGCACGCCCTTCTCAATCTTAATTTTTTTCTGAGTCTTTATGTAATTTAACAGTAGCAGTTTCCTCTTTATATATGTTTTCGAGCAGTTTTACGATGTTCTCATTCACTCTTTGTTCCCGCAATGAATTTATAAATGCTATGTGCTCCACTGAATCGAAAGCGTTTTCCTAACCAACAAAACCTAAGCACTGTGGTTTATTATATTCTGTAGTTTTCTCAGTTAGCTGATTCATTGTGTGTGGATGATGAGTAGTAGAGTACCGGCTTCGGAATACTGTCTGTTCAAGAGGTTGGTTTTCCTCCATATTTGTAGTTAAACTGATCGTAAGGACTTTAGTGAAGAGTTTGTAAATGACTGATAATAAGCTAATAGGTTGATCGTTACTAATATCATTTCAGTCACCTTTTTTGTAAAGTGTTGTAGGTAAGGTGTATGGTAGAGTGTTAATTAAGAGAGTTAGAGAGGGTACAGAGGGAGTGGTTGGTGACGAGCAGTGTGGCTTTAGGAGAGGGAGGAGATGCGTGGATCAGGCATTTGCTGTGAGACAGGTGTGTGAAAATTTTTAGTGAAAGGTAAGGATGTGTTTTGGGCGTTTAAGGATTAAGAGAAAGCGTATGATAGCATGGATAGGGAGGCTTTGTGGACTGTTTTAAGATTGTATGGACTTGATGGTAGGTTACTAAAGGAGTGAAAAGTTTTTATATAAAAAGTAGAGCGTGTGTAAGAGTGGGAAATACTGTGAGTGATTGGTTTCCCGTGAGAGTGGGGCTGCTGCATGGATGTGTGATGTCGCTTTGGTTGTTTAATATTCATATGGATGATGTTGTAAAGGAGGTGAATGCGAGTGTTAGGTGGAGGTCTGAATCTAGTGAATGCCATATAAATATTAAACAACCAAGGCAACATAACACATCCCTGCCACAGCCCCACTCTCATGGGAAACTAATTTTCATTCATTCATTCATTGCCAGACGCCATGTATCCCAGACGGGGTGGCGAAGGGCTTAGAGTTAATTGTTTTACAGGGAGGGGCACCAATCCCCCACCAACCCCACTTGACACGTAGGGATGCCAACAGCATCTGGTGTTCCCAGGCGGTCACCCATCCAAGTACTAACCAGACCCAACGTTGCTTACATTAACAGTATTTCCCACTCTTACACATCCTCTACTCGTTTCATTTCGTTTCGTTTTTGTAGGCTCCAACATGTTTGCATGCATCTGCCTTGGTCACCTAATGGCGGCTCTCCATGCTTCTCGATCCATGGCAGCCTCCCTGTTCAGTCCCTTAACCCTGAAGTCGCACTTAATGACCTCGTCCCACATCTTTCTCGGTCTACCCCTCGCAACCCCACCCCCAGTATTAACACTTCTCACCTTCTGCACCCAATTATCATCCCCCATCCTCTCCACATGCCAAAACCATCTCAATGTACCTCTCCTCATCACAACACCAATACACTCCAGTCCCATCCTACCTCTCAACTTTTCCATCGTAAAACCAGCCCCCCTAGGCCTTGCACGCAGGGATGCACTGCACATCCACCTAATCACTGTCATTTCTGTACGTTTGAACCTGCGAATATCCTCTTCCTTTACTGCCCAAGTCTCACTACCATACAGCATCATACTCCTAACACAGGCTGCATACAAAGATCCCTTACCACGTAGGGAGAGTCCTCTCAATGTCAGGAGAAGCAACAGCTCCCTGAACTTCTTCCAGCCACTTCTCACCCTAGCCACAGAGCTAGCTCCAGCCCCACCTCTAGCACATAACATGTCTCCCAAATAACAAAACTCTTCCACACATTCAAGAGACTCACCAACAAGTTCAATCCTTTCACGCCCAACAATCTCCACCTACTCTCCCCGACACACCGCACACATAAAATCAGCATTTTTTTCACAGTCTAACTCAAATACCACTACATCTCTTGTTCACCCATTTATCACAAACACTGCATAGGATGGAATTACTTCCCACGCCCATGTGGCAAATTGTACATGGCCACTCTCCCTCTCCTTTGACTGTACCGCCACCAACCCTAGATATCATCACTTTTGTTTTATCTGCATATACAGGTGGTGGCGACCATCATCCAATCACTTGATGTAGTGCTTCCTACTTCTTCCTTAGCCTTTATCATTCTTTTTCTGTGCCTGCCCTCCTCTCTTCCTATTTCTCCCATCTTTTCTGTCACTACTTATTGCTTTTCTTTCCATTACAGGTGGCTTTACATTGAGTGAGAAGCCAAATGGTTTCCTGTAAGCCAAGAAACCATTTACAACGCTGGGTGGTAACCATATAACCAAACCATACGTGCTGCCTACGTGTCAAGTGGGTTGGTGGAGGGTTAGTGCCCCTCCCTGTAAAACAAATAACTCAGAGTCAAATGGCCACCCCGTACGGGATTATGGCGTCTGGCAATAGATAGATAGAGACCTTTAAGCCCTTGTGCCCCGTACCATCTCTCCACTTCCTAAATCTTTCCTCTGCATCCCTTCCATTCTCTGCAGTCAACACCAAATCATCAGCATACAACATCTCCCACGGAAGTCCATTTCGGAAGTCATGTGAGAGGGCTTCAAGTACCACAATAAACAACAAGGGACTCAAAACTGACCACTGATGCACACCAACAATCACGGAAAACTTATCACTCAAATCTCCATTCACTCTTACCTGGGTGTGAGCATACACATTCATGGCCATAACCACCCTAACCAGCCACTCCTCTACTATTTTCATAAAAACGTTTCACCCCTTTTAACAACCTACCATCAAGTCCATACAATCTTAAAATAGACCACAAAGCCTCCCTATCAACTCTGCCATACACTTTCTCTAAATCCATGAATGCCCAAAAGACATCCTTACCTTTTGCAAAATACTTTTTACACACCTGTCACACAGCAAACACCTGACCACGCATCCACTCCCTTTCCTAAAGCCACACTGCTCATTACCAGTCAGTCTCTCTGTACCCTCTCTAACTCTCTTAATTAACCCTCTACCATACACCTTACCTACAACAGTCAACAGACTTATACCCCTAAAGCTAGTACATTCATGTTTATCACCCTTACCTTAATACAACGGGACTACACAAGCACTTGCCCAGTCAATTGGCACCATATCTCTCACAAAAATCACATTCAACAAACTTACTAACCAATCAACAATAGTCGCTCCACCACCTTTCAGGCATTCCATGGCACATCCATCCATACCTGCAGCATTCCATGATTTCACCTCCTTTACTGTCTCCTGCACTTCCTCCTTTGCAATTAAAGAATCATTCAATGCTCCCAACACATTTTTTTCTAGCTCCCTTCCATCTGCCACAGTTTCAGCCTCCCTTTCTTCTTCTGCATTTCACAACCATTCAAAATACTCTGCCCATATCTTCCTTAATGCATCCATTTCAGTAAACATACTTCCATCCTTTGCTTTTACTCCCACTTCCTTCACACACTTTTTTGTACCCTCTTCACCTCCTTCCAAAACATTTTCTTATTCTCCTGAAATTTCTCAATCAACTGACTTCTCCATCTCTCATCTGCTGCCACTTTACCATCACACGCAACACTTCTCGCCCTATTCCTCTTTTCCTTTTACCTCTCATAGGACACCTTATCGCTCCTCTGCAGCCACACTTAATATGCACGTCTCTTCTCAGCTACAGCCATACTTACTTCCTCGCACCACTGTTCCCTTCCCTTTCTTACACCATCACCCACTCATCTCACACAGCACACCTCATCTGCATATCCCACCACAGCACTATTAAACAATTGCCATTCCTCCTCCACATTGCCGTTTTCCTGATCTTTCACTGCATTCCAATCATATTTCAGCTTCTCCTGATACCCTAGCATTTTCACTCTTTTGTCAAACTCACTCTTATAACCTCCTTGCCACACCCAACTCTCATAGCTCTCATCACCTCATACCTACTCTCAACATTACATCCACCAGGTAGTGGTCAGACATACCTCCACCCTCCCCACTCTTAACTCTCACATCCAACAATCTTCCTTTTATATTCCTGGACACAACCACATAGTCCATAGCTGCTCTGTTAACAACCCTTCCACCCTCTTCTCTCACTGATATATTCTTACAGTCTTTCTTCTCAAACAACGTATTTCCAATCACCATCTCTCACTCAACAAGCACCCCTATCATTCTTTCCTATTATCATTTATTCCAGGCACACCATGCATACCAACGACATTTTCAACTGGTATAATTGCCACTCTAGCATTCACATCTCCCATCAATACCACTTTCATATTTGTTCCAAAACTCTGCAGACACTCATCAACTTCATTTCAGAAAGACTTCCACTCTTCTTCATCCTTTCACTACCGGGCCCATATGCACTCACAAAGACCGTGAACTCACAGTCAAATGTCGCCTTCACCCATGTCAGTCTTGATGACACCTCCTTCCATTCGGTTACTCACTGCTGCACTTCCAGACTTACAGACAAGGCCACTCCTTCTCGCGCTCTTCCTCAGTCGACACCTGACATCCTTCCAGTCACACTTCCAAACTTAGATTCACCTTTCTCTTTCACCTTTGTTTCATTCAGAGCTTTCTTCTCACAAATATTCTCCCAGTCTCCTCCCTTTTAGTTTCAGTTGTATTACATGCATGCTCATTCATAGACCCAGTCTTCAGGGTTGGGGGATAACTCAGTCCCCCTTCCCTTTCTACGGTAATTGGCTGCCATCTTTCTGCCACGTTGAGTATTTCTGAATAATTATAATCTTGGCCACCAGAGGAGGCACTTTAGCTTATGTAATGTGCACGTTTAAAACATTTAAACTCGTCGTACGAAGTTATACCTGTCAGAGCTGTTAAAAAAGTTCTATATGCATCCCTTTTGATTTCCATACAGGACACAGACAGGCAGACAAACTCTCTCTCTCTCTCTCTCTCTCTCTCTCTCTCTCTCTCTCTCTCTGTGCAGACGTAAAACTCCACGGAAATGCCCCGCAGTGTTTACCGCGTAATATATATTGACGTGTGTTCGTTAACAACATTTTTGGTAACTGGAGTCCGATTGCACCCGGTTTTCTGTACGTATTATTTAAGTTAGCTCAATTTAGGTATGTTGATTCAAAAATTGTTGCTCTGTAATGCACCGCTTTGGCTAATTGGAGGGTACAAAGGAACAGAACAATGGGTATTTTAGTAGCACAGGGAACTTCTGATAATCCAGCATCCAATGGTTCGGAAAACCCGATGGTTCGGAATTTTCAGTCCATGATCAATTTTAACTTTTGTGGGGTAAAAAATCGAGGAAAATCCTGACAAAATCGAAAAATTTAGAAAAATAGCAGAAAGCGTTGTGTTGAACTATTCAATTCTGCACCCACGCCGACATTCAGGAGGTCCCGGATGTTATTTTTTGGGTGTGTTCTGGGGAAACGTTTTGAAGTTTTCAAGTACCTGTCTGATAGTCCGGAAAATCTGATAATCTGGAAGATTATTGAGCTACTGCATTCTGGATTAAAGGACTTTTACTGCATATTGATTGTTTCTCATGCTGGTTGTTTCTTACCCCTTCAGTCGTAGGACATTCGTAAATTACTTTTGCAATAGCTTTAATGCTTTCTGGTGATGAAGTTGGAGCCTTCTTTGAGCAATATGGTGGCTAATTTTTGCAGGTCCATGTCAGTAACACATATTACGTTTCTCTATCCTAAGTTTACACTTTTTTCAGATTATGATGGCAAACTCTGAGAAGTCACGTAACTAACTCTTACACGTACCTGAAATAAAACAGTTTATTCTGTGTGTGGCATAAGAGTTAGCACCCTCCTACAAGTCTTACTGTGTTTTCACTCACTCGAATGATAAAAAGTACAAACAGAGGGATCAGAAAGTGCAACACCCGTACCTACCAATTGGTCTAAGGGCCGAACATGTAACAGCCCCTATGATTTTAACTTCAACCAGTTTCTCTAAAAACAGAATTACTTCAATCTTGTCTGATCCTTAACCATTTCACTAATCTTGGCCCAAATAGAATCTTAACTGACTGAGTTGACCTTTTACTGTGGCCTTGGATGGATTTTTAAAAATAAGCAATAATACAGTACATCTTGACATTTGCCTATTCTGTCTATCTATCTACTGAGAGATACTGTAATCACGTAAGGGGTGGCCACAGACAAATGTCGCCCTGTCCCCCGCCATTTCAATACATTGCTCCGAGCTCACACACTCGTCTCTCATAGACCTCTCCACTACATCCCTCCATCTCATCCTTGACCTCAACTTCCCTCTCCCCCTCTCCACCTCACTCACATACACTCTCCTCGTCAGTCGCTTGTTCTCCATACTATCCACATGGCCAAACCACCTCAGTGTGTTTCTCGTAACGCTTCCTATCACATCGACATCCACACCACAACACTCCTTCACTTCCTTATTTGTCAGTCTGTCTCCCCATGTGCCTCCACATGATCCTCTCAAATAACTCATTTCCACTGCTTTCACTCTTGACTTGTGTCCTCTCAACAAGGTCCAAGCTTCACTTCCATACGTTAGAGTTGGTATCACAATATTGTCATGCATTATCTTTTTCACTTTCATGCTCACTTCCCTGTTTCTTATCACTGCTTTCAAGGAACCAGCAGCCTTCTTCCATATTGTACCCTTTCAAGCACTTCATCCTCGAAACTTCCTTACTCATCACACTACCCAAGTGTTTAAACAGAGTCACATTTTCCAATTCCTCTTCATCCAGCCTCACTGTACATTCAGTTACTTCATTTCCCTCAAAGACCATAACTTTAGTCTTCCCTACATTCACCTTTAGATTCAGTTTCTTACACACTCCCCCAAACTCATTCATAAAGCCTTGCAGCTTCCCTTCATCTCCATTTAACTACACAGTATCATCTGCAATCAACAGTATAGGAGTTTCCACATTCTCACCTCTCTCATTAGGGCCGCTGCGGCATCGACTGCCCTACCTTGTATGTCTTTTATAACCCCATCCATATACAGATTGAACAACCATGGAGGCATGACATATCCCTGTTTCAATCCAGCATTCAGAGAGAAAAACTCATTCAGTTCACTATCCACATGCACTGCAGCCTTAACACCCTCATATATACTCTCCACAGCATTCAACAACTTCTCATTTGCTCCATTTTTAATACTTTCCACAATCTTTGTCTAACCACCTTGCAACATGCTCTCTCCAAATCCATAAAGGCCGCATACAGCTTTTTTCCCCTCTCTAGAAACGTTTCTAGTAAAGACCTAAGAATGAATATCTGATCTACACAACCTCTTCCCTTCCTAAAGCCTCCCTGTTCTTCTCCAACTAATTCCTCTGTTATTTTCCTAACTCTGTCAATAAGTATCATACCATATACTTTCCCTGTTACACTAAGAAGACAAATGTCACTATGATTACCACACACTTCTTTTTCCCCTTTTGTTTTGTACAGGGGAATAATTATACCTGACTTCCAATCCTCTCGGACTTTACCTTCCTCCCAGGCCAATCTGCACATCTTCCATATCCATTCTACTACTATTTCTCCCCCATGCTTCAACATTTTACTAGCCACTCTATCAATTCCTAGGGCTTTCCCCATTTTGACTTTCTTCATTGCTTCCACAACTTCTGTCTTATTGATTTCTTCCTCTCTTCTCACATCCCTCCTTCTCCCAGCCATTCCCCACCCACTTATACTTTCATTCTCTATGTTTAACAGTCCATTAAAATGTTCTCTCCATCTGCTCATTTTCTCTCACATTCACACCCCGACTAACTTTTTTAGCACCCTGCCCAACGCTCTTTACATTTTTCCGAAACATTTTTTACATTCCCTCCACTTTCCACTCAAATTACTTGCAAATTCATAATCCACTCTCTTCTTACTCTCTCTTATTAATCTTTTCATCTCTCTTTTCCTCTCTACGTATTACTCTCTCTTCCGTCTCTCCACTTCTTCCACACCCTTGTTTCTCATCCACTTACTCTATGCCTTTTTCTTTTGTGTCACAGGCTGTCTCGCCTCTTCATTCATGTTCTCTGCACCCTCTTTTGTCTTCTCTTCACTCCACACACAGCCTCAGATACTGCACAGATCTGAATATTGCTGAGGAGAAATGTGTAATGGACCTTTTTTTGGTAAATGTTTTATTCGAACTGTAAAATTCCGTCCTCATCCGCCAACGCTGGAAAGAAAATGAAATTGTGCAGCTCTGTTCTTGTTGCAGATATGCAGCTGATGAGAAGAATTTACTTTTTTTTTTTTTTCACATCACTGAAAGTACAGCGTGTTTTATTTTACTAAGGAATTTTTTCATTGCCAAAGTTGGTCCTGACAGGAAGCAAAGAATCATTTTTTTAATGGGAGGTAAAAGTAATTTCAGCATGATGTCTGTCCCTCTGAAAAAAAAAAAAAAAAAAAAAATCACCACTACTCCAGAGCGCATTCATCAGCAGTTCATGAATGTATTATATTTTTTTTTTCCTCTCCAGAGAATATGGGTGTGAAGTTTTCCAGAGTAATTGTGTGAAATTTCATATTTGAATGCATATTTTTTACCTATGTTTTTCACGTTTCCACGTATTCTCTATATGACAAGTAAACAATTTTAATTATAGTTCTACGAGGTGGATAGGGCGCGAACTAAGTCTACTAATACCAAGTCGGATCACTTCCATATAAAACGAGTCCCGTCCTCTTTAATCGTCCACCTCTAGGAGGCAGAGTGAGAATGTTTTTGCTTGCCTCTGTGTGTGTGTGTGTGTGTGTGTGTGTGTGTGTGTGTGTGTTTCCATTATATCTCATGAGTGACTTGAACTATCAACATGAAACCCTCAGGGTGTCAAGATATGGCCAAAATCTTGGATGAGTTCAAAAATGGGTACTCGCGGTCTAGGTCAAGGTCACCTAAATGATTGCCAAAAGTCAACTAGTTTTTATTACCCGCCTTTAACACCATTATATCTCATGAACGGCTTGAGCTATCAACATGAAAAATTCAAGGTATAAAGATATTGTCAAAATCTTGGACTTGGCCAACAGCACAATCTGGCGGGCGATTAGCATTCGGCCCCCGAATGCTTTTCTTTTCTTCATATTTGGATCTAGAGATGCCAGAATGAGATGCAGTGAACAAAAGTGCAAAACATCACAAACATATAGAATGATAATAAACACCTCAGTCCACTACGTCAGAGCATCGCAGTGACGTCAGCTTGCACGAAACCCAAATTCAGTTGACGCCTGACCATGGTGGTGAATGGGTGTATGCTGCACTCTCCAGAACATGACACATTTTCAGTCCGAAGTGAGGGAAGGGACTGAAATGTGTGAAGGAAGGCGTAGGGGTGTGAGGGAACCTACTGTAATGTTATACGGATAAACGAGTCCACACTTCTTCCCCTTCTTCGTTTTCCCTAATTATAAATGTTTAATTTGAGTCTGCCCTTTTATACATTTTCTGTTACTTAATCCAACTGACGTCACACACAAGCCACGCCTCCCTGCGGACTGAGGGAAAGTGAACCGACTTGATATTACTAGACTTAGGGGCGCGAACGTATAGTACAACATAAATGAGGGAAGCAATAATTTACTCTATACATTATTTTTCTTTTCAGGTTAGGGTTTCTGACACATAATTTTTAGGAAAAGATTCGGTGCTTTTTTAAATTCTTGTTTTCGGTGCTTCATACCTAAGTGGTCATACCGCTTACGTAAGCAGTGTATTGTGCGACTGATCTGTTTAAAAGTGTAACGACATATTGTATTTGCCTTCCAGATGCGAACAACCTTATCTCTGCAGTAACTATTTGAGTAATCATTAATCAACCATTATCCTGCAGCAGTCATTTTAATAAACCGACAAACGGTGAGTCACTGGATGTTTGGCCCATCCATCGTCCAATCCTACTTTGTCCCATGAGGAGCGTAGGAGCCCGGGGCTAGGCAGTTGGTCCTGACATTTAAGATGAGAGTGACCAGCCTCACTCATCCCTGAGTGGCATTACGTGAGCAATAAACCCCAACCATCCCTTGGATATAAATCTCCACTGGCTCAATCCGATTGGAGCGTAATAATTACCCATTAAACCACCAGAAGCCAAAATTTGGTTAGACCCCAGTCACACTGCAGGTACGACTTATCGCAAACCATCCGCGACCTGCAAGTCGTGGGTGGTTTTGGTGAGGTTTATGACCGGTCTTCATATGTCTTGGTCTAGTTGCAGGCCACCATGGCGACCAAAAAATCATCGCGAGGTTTTTCGTGCAGCACAAAAAACCTCCCCGTGACCACCGATGTCGTGGCACGGAAGCCGCTCGGTGGTTGGCTGGACTGTGTCTGGCCGGCTTATGGACAGCGACTGGTCGGCGACACCTGATACTTAAGCGATGGTTGCCATCCAGATGGAGGCTGGTCACCGCCCGCTCTGTACGGTGGCCATCTGCACTCCGTCAAGGTGACGACTGGACTGTGGTGGCTGCTGTCTACAAGCCTCCTGTCAGGGGTGGTGGTTGAAGTTCAGCCACTGTCCAGGCGGCGATTGGTCGAACGACAGGTGGTAGGCCGGACCAAGACCGCCACCGGCCAATCCGTGGCTGGTGTCGGTCTAGTGGTCACGGTCTAAACTGTGATAGGACATTGACCGGCCGCCGTTTGTCGGCAGCCTGCCGACGACCGGCTGGCCACCCATCGGTGTCTTGACCTGTGTGTACCTGGCCATAATCGCCGTTCGGCCGCCCACTGGACGGACGCTGGACGAACACTGGACGACCACCAGTAGCCGATTGGTGGCACGACTGCTCGGAGACCTCTGTGGTCGGGGACTGGTTTTGCAATTTTTCAGGTTTGCGACAAGTCATACCTCCAGTGTGACTGGGGCTTTATATGGTTATCACCCAGCGTAGTAAGTGGTTTCCTGGTTTACAGGAAACCATTTGGCTTGTCACTCAGTGTAGAGTCACCCACAGGCAAAAGGAAGAGGAAAGAATGAAGGAACAAAAGACAGAAGAGGATGGAAGGAAAGAAGGATGGAGAAGAGGAAAGGGATGACACCCGAGAGCAGCATTTCATAGAGTGGATGGTTAGCGCCCCCACCTACCCCACCCACATACACACGCACGCACACACACACGCACGCACACACACACACATACACACAACATATATATAGATAGATAGATAGATAGATAGATAGATAGGTTGATAGATAGATAGATAGATAGGTAGATAGATATAGATAGATAGATAGATAGATAGATACAGATAGACAGATTGTGAAAGAGAGATAGATAAATAGATAGACAGATTGACTGATGGATAGACAGATAGATAGACAAATAGATGGACAAATAGATAGATAGATTGAGTGATACTTAGATATAAACTCATGAGCTTTCCATATCCACCGCCAAATAATTAAGACATTTCAGTCACGCTCAGGGGGTGAGGTTTAGCTGGTAAGTAAAATAGAAAAAAATAATAATTCAGACTGGAAGAGGACGAAGTGGGTTACACATTGCTTGACAAAGAACGAAAATGACTCATACCGGTATAATCGGCAGCATAGTTGATTATCTATTAGACAATACAAAACTACGGTTTGCAATGTTGGAAAAGATGATGATGATGATGATGATGATGATGATACTCGTATATGTGTATTCATAGTGAAGCATAAATGGGTACTGGTATGATTTGTGATAAGTGCCATAGTCAGTGCTATAAAGGCAAGGGCAGCTTTACCTAATACCGTTTGAACAGTACATTTCTGAAGTAATAATGCAAATAGGATCATGTTACACACAGTCATTACATCAAGGACTTATGATGGGTAATCGTACAAAATTGTGGCGCCCATCATCCACTCACTTCATGTAGAGTGATGCCATATGAGCTCTACACTGAGTGACAAGCCAAATGGTTTCCTGTACCCAGGAAACCATTTACTATGCTGGGTGTAACCATATAACCGGTGATTCTGTCAGGGTTAAGTGTCCCCCAGATTCCCCTATCCCAAATCATTTAATCATGGCAGTCGTTTCAGAGAGTCTCGTAGGGCCCAATATCTACCCAGGACCCCAACCAAATGGGCAGACTCGTGTGGCCAAGTGAAATGTGAGAGGTGTGAATGAGGAGAACAAGAGGGTGGAAGTGGTGAATGTGTTCAAGAGTGCGAGATATGCCGTGATGGCACTGTGTGACGCGAAGATGAAAGGGTGCGAAGTTGAGGAGTGGGGGTGTGTGAAATGTGTAAGATCGGGAATGAATGGGAGAGGAAGATGTAAGGAAGGAGTTGCCTTGTTGATGTATGAGGTGTGGCAGAGTGGAATGAGAGACTACAAATGTGTCAGCTCTAGGTGTATGTATGTCAAGTTCAAGTTTGAGAAGGTGAAAGTGGCAGTGATTGTAGAGTATACACCGTGTGAGGACAGGAGTGAGAGAGAGAAAGACAGGTTTTGGGATGAGCTGGGTGAAGTAGTGGGAGAAATGCCCAGGAGCTATAAAGTGATCGTGATGGGGGATATGAATGGAAGAGTAGGCACTGGTCCAGAGGATGACATAATGGGTTGTTATGGAGTACCAGGAGAAAATGATAATGGGAATCAACTAAAGGATATGTGTCAGGAGAGGAGGTTGTTCATTTGTAATTCGTATTTCAAACACAAAGATGCACATAAATATACATGGTATAGAGGAAACGGGAATCGTGTTGAAAGAAGCCTGATTGATTACGTGCTGTACAGAGGTCGATGATGGGAATGGTTGTTGATACGAGAGCTGTGAGAGGACGATGAGGAGGTCTTTCAGAGCATATGATTGTGGTATGCAAGATCAAGCTGAGAGGAGGGAGGTGGATCAAGAGAGAGAAGAGCAGTCAGGGAGAAAGACTGAAAGTTGAGAAGCTGAGGATCAAAGAAGTGGCAGATGAATACCGGACCAACGTAGAGGACGAGTTAGATTCAGTGAACTGGAATGAATTGGATCTGGACAGCCTGTGGAATGCATATAAGGATTACTTAGTTAGGAATGTTAAAGAAGTGTGATGTGGCAAGAGTATCAACAAAAAAGAAGGGTATGGCGTGGTGAGATGAGGAGGATAAGAGAGCGGTGGAGGAAAAGAGGAAGAAGTAGCTAAACTGGTTACAGGATAGGGGTTCAGTTGGAATAAGAACTGAGTATATCGAGAGCAAAAAGCACGTAAAGAGACTAGTGAAGAGGAAAAATATGGAGGTAAATGATGATCTGGGAAGAAAAATGAATGCGAACTACTCTGAAAATAGGAAGTTATTCTGGAAAGAGGTGCGGAAATGTAGAAGTGAAAATGGAAAGAAATGTGATAGTAAGAAGGATGCAGGTGGTAGGATACAAACCCATGGAGATGAAGTAAGGACCAATTGGAAAGAATATTTTGAAAGCCTGATGAATGGCAATAGAGAGAGCAGAGCGGCCGTAAACATGATTAGTTTTGGGGGTGTGCAGAGAATGAATGCAGTGCCAGGAGACGTGACACTCGCACAGGTGGAGAGCGCTGTGAAACGACTGAAAAATGGGAAAGCAGCCGGGGTTGATGAGGTGTATGCAGAGATACTTAAGTGTAGTGGAGAGAGTGGAATTAAGTGCTTGTTGGAGATACGTAAGAAGGCATGGATGAGTGAAACTGTGCCTGCAGAGTGGAAAAAGGCTGCGATTGTATCCCTGTACAAAAATAAAGGTGAGCGAAATGAGTGCAAGAATAATTGTGGCATAAGTTTATTGAGTGTGGTAGGGAAGGTATATGGAAAAATTATTATAGAGAAAGTAAGAGAGATATCAGAAGTCCTTGTAAGTGATGAACATGGTGGCTTTAGGAGTGGCAGAGGATGTGTGGATCAAGTATTTGCAGTGAGACACATAGCAGAGAAGGCTTGTGAGAAGGACCACAAGGTGTTTATGGCATTCATGGATCTGGAAGAAGCATACGACAAAGTAGACAGAGAGAGATTGTGGAAAGTTTTACGCATGTATGGTGTAGATGGTAAGCTGCTAGCTGTCAAGAGTTTTTATGATGGTAGCGAAGCATGTGTAAGGGTTAATGGGCATCTAAGTGAATAGTTCACAATCGGGGTGGGAGTGCGACAAGATTGTGTGATATCCCTGTGGTTGTTCAATATACTGTATACATGGATGGGGTGCTGAGAAAAGTGGAAACACGAGTAATGGAGGGAGAGATGGCGTTGGTAATACTGTGATGGGTGGAATATCTAAAATTTCTTGTATGCTGATGATGCAGTACTGCTTGCAAGTACTGGACAGGAACTTGGTAGGCTAGTGCAGAGTTTTGTTGATGTCTGTGAGCGTCATGCCTTGAGAGTAAATGTAGAGACGAGTAAAGTGATGGTTATTGAAAGAGCAGGTGACTCCCAGTGTAATGTCACAGTGAATGGAGAGAGACTGGAATTGGTGAGAAAGTTCAAATACTTGGGTACAGTGATAGAAAAGAGAGGAAAATGTGCAAAAGAAGTTGAAAGTAGGGTGACACAAGAAAGAAAAGTAGCTGGTGCAATGAAAGCCTTGATAAGAAACAGAGGCTTGAGTGTTGCAGCTGCACGAGGCTTACGTGAGGAAGTGTTAGTGCCAACTCTAACTTATGGGTGTGAGACTATGGTGTAGCATGAAAATGAAAAGTCAAGAGTAAGAACAGTGGAGATGGGACTGTTGAGGAATGTATGTGGAGTACAGAGGGTGGATAGGATACGAAATAGTGTGATGCTTGAAAGGTGTGGAGTGAGGAAGTCGGTGGGCACCAGAATTGAAGAGAGTGTCCTGAGATGGTATGGTCATGTGGAAAGAATGGATAACAATAGAGTGGTGAAAAGGGTATATCTGAGCGAATTTGAAGGAGGGAGGAGACGAGGTAGGCCAAAGAGAAGGTGGAGAGATATGGTGGATAAGTGTGTGAGGAAGAGAGGTTTGGAAGTCGGTGAGGCTAGGGACCTGACAAGAGATCGAGCTGGCTGGATGAATGTTGTGAGGAGAAATGCATGATCAGGGATTTTGGCACCCCTTGTGAGCATGGCAGCGTCCGGATTGACTCAACTGAATACGTTTTGTGAAGCTGCAGAATGTGGTGAATGTTTTTTGGCGTATCCGATAGAGCCAGGATTCCGGGGGCTTGAATGATGAGTGAATGGAAGTGTGGCCTATTTGGATTGGGCAAGTTTGTGCTGTCTGGACATTGCTACTCTTCACCCTGCCCTTGGATGTGAAAGGAGGACTGGATGATGATGATGATGATGAAGGATAAGAGAGATCATTATATTTCATACAACCATATCAGTGATATATATTCAGACAGAGACCTAGACAAAGGAAACTGGAGAAAGAATATGGCATAGAAGAGGGACACGGGGATATGAAATGGTAAATGGGAGATGAAGGGGAGGTATGGAGATTAATGAAAGGTAAAGTACAGAACAGGGAAGAATATTCTCTCTGTCTCTGTCTCTGTCTCTCTCTCTCTCTCTCTCTCTCTTTCCCAGATGGTTAGGGAAAGGGTCCGTTGTCTGAAATGATGCAAATTCGATCCACGCTGGAGCAGAGAACAGTATGATTATTTGATTTTTTTTCAAAACATGTATTATTGATCTTTCTTTAAGGCCCAACAATATATCATTAATACGGGCGGTGGGTATTAGTGCTTAAGTCGTGAAGCGTGAAGACATTTGACAAGTAGGAGAACTGCTGGTCTTAAGGGGGTGAACTGTGAACTCTATGCCCAGACTCGGACACATCAGAAAAAATCCACTTCCCTGTTGAATTGTTCGTACACGTTCTTTCTTGTCACTCGTTTTGACGAGAGATTTCACAAAATTTGAGCCGGAAATTGTCTTCCATGCTGCATCTTTTAATTTCCGACTTTGCCTTCTCTTATGATTTATGACTTTTTTTTCCTTCAGGAATGATATTTTTTTTCAGTTCTTTTTCTTTCAGAATGTGTTTGAAGGACTTGCTTATGTGTGCCGATATGTCAGGACACTAAAATATCATAACACACTACATAATAGCTAGTGACATAAACTGTTAATATGTAATATAGAGGTTTGAAGAAAGTCTTGTCTAAGCTCGAGAGATCTGGAGGAAACAGCAATGCACATTCCTCTGGAGAATAAACCTGCAATCAAACCCCAGACTCATCTTTATATTTCTCCTGCCTTCTGCGACAAGAACAACTTGAACATTCTCTCCTCTTAAAATCTCTACAGTCTAACACATTTTTGGAAACGCTCGGCCACGGCCGCGATAGATATTTGGTTTACCTTTGATTATTGTTCTAACCATTGCCTTAACCTTTTTGCAGCAGTTGGTGTGCTGGAGTATTTGTATTCAGGGTCCGGGTTCACAAACAAACTTATGATCAGGTGTGTGTCGTGACTGCTATTTGTTTTCACAGGACGGGCAGAGTGTAGAACGTTCCCAAGTCAATTGTTCATTCTGAAAAAATAAATAAATAAAGGAAATATTAGTTACGAGAGCAAATTTATCTAAAATAATTTCATAAAAGGAAGTAAATTCAAAATCATGCCGCGATTTAGCTCTTCCTGTAAAAAATAAATCAATTAAGGCAGGGAATCCATCTTAAGCAAGTTGGAGAATTCCACCCCAGCCAACAGCAAAAGACTCGAATCATGCTACCACTGCATTTATTATATATTGCAGTTACCTCCAGCTTTACACCAGACGATTCTCCCTTGACTGACATCAGATTTGTTTGTTCAAGAGACCCCCAAACAGTCACAAGACTTACCTCATCAGTACGACGATATGTACCCACAAGGACAGCCCAATATAGTGTTTTTCCCTAACCACGTCACTCACTCGCTCCCTGTACTTTCTTGACGAATTATGTTCAGCCTTGTGGGTGGGTATGAAAAACGAAATATTGCACCTTCACCCAGGTCAGGTTTAAGGTAGGATGAGAACACCCAAAATCATCAGGCATGAGCAGCTTTTACCAAAAAGCAAGAATTTTGTGCAATGGTAGAGGTTCACTCGCACCAGCTTAAAAGCGTGGTGGGCCCCCCGAAGGCTGGCCCCCACAGAGGGACCATCTGTGGTCTTATCCAAAATCAACAAGCACGGCCAAAGTTTTACACCGAACAACATGTATGTTTGCATATTGATAGATGTTCACTCTGGCCAGGCTTAGAGAAAGTTCACGCCACCGACGGTCGCCTGTAACGGGGTGGGGCCGGCCCTCGGGGTTCCTGGAAAGCCATAATGCACGGCCAGAGTTTGTAACCTTGGAACAAGAAATTTTACACATGGGTTGGCGTTTACCCGGCCACGTTGTAGACAGTGGGACTTCTGATACCCCCCTCCCCCGATGGGCTGTTGTTTTTATCCTAAAATAATTAAATTTCACTCTATGGTAGATCTTTGCTGGGGCCACTTTTTAAGAAGGGCTAATTCCTCAATGGTTAACCCCACAGGGGGACGGTCCCAGGGGTCCTGACCAAAGTCTTTATACTGTCATGGTTTTTAACTTAGGAAACTGAAATTTTACTGACTGGTAGAGGTTTACGTGTTAGACAGGGTGGCACCATCACTTACCCCGCTCCCCCACGGAGGGGGGGACCTGCCCCCTGAGGGGACAACGCCATAGACTATACATAGGCTTACGAAATTTTGCACAACAGTAGATCTTCATCTGGATCAGAGATTATACAAGATGGGACCCATGAGGTTTGCTCCTCTGACTCCCCCATAATTATTTCTTTCCCCTAACAGTGTTCCATGGGCTGGCGCCGCTAATAAAGGTATCCTCTGTCTTAAGATATATCTTTGTGTCTCCTCACAACCTTATTCAACTCAGGAGGGACTTTTCACACCTGAGTAGTTACATTAAACCTTCAATAATCCCTTTACCACCAAGGTGCTCTCCTAAGTACACCAAAGTCATTTGATAGTGCAGTAGCAAAGAAAAAACAGGTAGGCCTACATCAGCATCCTATTGCGCCTTTGGCAATGAAGGCTTTGTCATTGTCACGAATGCTTATATAGTGACTAAAACTTCTGTATTGTTACTAAATTACAACAACTACATCATTAGCACCAACGCTCTCTCTCTCTCTCTCTCTCTCTCTCTCTCTCTCTCTCTCTCTCTCTGTCCACTGATAATAGTTTCTGTGTTCACCACTGTTCATCTTTAATTTCATCCATACTCTGGCCATTCAGTTTCAGTTCTCTTCACGTTGATTCCTATTATTTTTGCATACCACGGCCTAATAAGAATGTGTCGGATATAAAAAACAAATGAAATGTGTTATTCCAAGCGTAAAATGCCATTCTATCCTGCCCAACGCTGCAAAAATATATATCGTGTTATGCAAGTCTTTTACTGGTTCAGAGACAGAGATCGCGAATGGAAAATATTTAATTCATATCACAAAGAATACGGTACCTTTTTCCTTCTATATTTAAATTTTCATTTCATTGTTAAAGCTGGGTTTGACGTGAAGCAAAGAGTCATTTAATGGGAGGAAAAAGAATTACTGATGTGAAAGCGCCTATCCATTAGCAGAAATATACTCTTATATACCAGGTGGCCCAGATATACAGTGACGGTCCAAATCCACCCTGCCAGGCGATGTCTCCTGTGTTGTGGGGACGGCTCGCACGGTGCTACCAGTCTCTATCCTGCATCACTGATTCATTACCAACTCCCACTGCCACACCCACGCCCACAGCAGCCAAGTGAGCCGTGCCCTCGACGCATAAGATACTGCCACGCGAGTTTCTATTGAAGTGCTGTTTACGTGCCCCCCTGTATGTCTGTAGGATTCCAGAGTTCATTTTCCTGTCACTCATATGCTTTAGAAAATGTATAATATTATTCAGGTTGTTAAATTTACATGCTTAAAGTTGTCCTTCTACTCCAGAAGGCGACGGCTACTATACTCAGTACGATAGTGTGTCTCTCAGTCTTTGGTGTCAACATGTGTGACTGTGCAGACCAATGATGGATTAGCAAACTTTGCCACACAGCTGCCATTTCAAATCCGGGTTTGCTGGAAGAACTCAGTTTTGGTTGTGCCTCCATTGTCTGCACTCTTCTCTGTCCAGGATCTGAGCTTTTTCGGGATGCATGGTTCCTTCACTTCTAAGGCAGTTAAAATTCTCCACCTGTTTTGCATTTTCGCCATGTATCTGAAAATCAGGAGGCTCTGCTGCTTTGTTTCTCTGAGATATTATTTATGTTTTATTGACATTTATTCGGAGACCCACTGCATGATATGCTGGAAATGATGGTGAGAGACTGTTGTGCTGCTGGGGTATGTGCAAGGACAGCACGGTCATCAGCATATTGCAGCTCTAGGAAATGAACTATTCCAGTTTTTGACTGTGCCTCAAGACGTCTGAGATTAAATAAGTCGCTGTCTAGACGGAATTGGATATTTATTCCCTCAACAGGGTTACGCTGCCATGTTAAAAATGGGTTCCAAATCGCTGATCATGCATTTCTCCTCACAACATTCATCCAACCAGCTCGATCTCTTGTCAGTTTCCTAGCTTCACCGACTTCCAAACCTCTCTTCCTCACACACTCATCCACCATATCTCTCCACCTTCTCCTTGGCCTACCTCGTCTCCTCCCTCCTTCAAATTAGCTTAGGCATACCACTCTATTGTTATCCATTTTGTCTACATGACAATACCATCTCAGGACTCTCTCTTCGATTCTGGTGTCCACCGACTTCTTTACTGCACATCTTTCAGGAATCACATCATTTCGTATCCTATCCACCCTCTGTACTCCACTAACATTCCTCAGCAGTGCCATCTTTACTGCTCTTACTTTTGGCTTTCCATTTTATGCCACACCATAGTCTCACATCCATATGTTAAAGCTGGCTCTAATTCTCCTTTATGTAAGTCTCGTGCAGCTGCAACACTCAAGCCTCTGTTTCTTATCAAGGCCTTCATTGCACCGGCTACTTTTCTTCCTTTGTGTTACTCTACTTTCAAATTCATTTGCACATTTTCCTCTCTTTTCTATCACTGTACCCAGGTATTTGAACTCTCTCACCAATTCCAGTCTCTCTCCATTCACTGTAACATCGCACTTGGAGTCACTTTCTCTTTCAATAACCATCACTTTACTCTTTTCTACATTTACTCTCAAGGCACAACGCTCACAGGCATCATAAAAACTCTGCACTAGCCTACCAAGTTCTTGTCCGGTATTTGCAAGTAGTACTGCAGCATCATCATCATACAACAATTTGATAGAGAGAGGGAGAGAGAGAGTTCTGGGAAAGGTTCCATGCATTCTGAGTTCCTGTTCTCGCCATTTCGTGGCTGGTGGTTCTTTTTTTTTTTTTTTTTATTCTCCATAATATGTTTACATAACTGATTTGATGACAAGAATATATTCATAGTATTTTTTTTTTTCTGTTTCCAGATATTAATATCCTTCTTACTGCAGCAGTCTTTTTAATAATCTCTTGAATGAAGAATCAATACATGTGCAACCCTCTTTAACTGGACTATGTTAATCTCCCACCACTGTTCTTAACTGCTCCTGTTTCTGGATCCCTCTCACCTCATTTAAACAGAAAAGAGAATGATGATTATCATGATTTACGTTCCTGTTCTAAGTAAAACGCCGAAAAAAAAATGAAACAGTGATCTTCCTTCTGCTTAAAGGTCAAACCCTTGTCTCAAGTTCTGCAGCAGTGACTAGAATATTTATGGGCTGAGGCTGACCGAAGTCACAATACATACATGTATAATGAGAGGCTGGGAGGAGAGTCGCCTGGTGCAGAGCAGTGCTCGCCGCCTCATTTTACTCTTTTCCTTCTTTCCTCACTACTCTTGTCATTGTCCACGGCTTGAGGGTACACAGGAAGCAGGATGTGAAAGAAAAAAGAATCTTTACAACTGCTTCTGGAGTCATCATTGGTTTCTCTATTTTTTCAACTATTTTCCAACGTTTGTAGCAGGTGGGGGCGCCACCTCTCCTACTCTGAACCTCACCTTCTTTTTCTAACTGCGACTCAGCTGTCTGAGGCAACATACATGACCTCTTCCTTACAACTAATCCTTCTGCTTACACTGTCCTAACACTCTGGGACAGCCTGCAGACCCTCCAAAGAAACGTTGTCTGTGGCACTTTGGAGCTGTGGATTGGAAGGCCCTCAGGCAGTACTTCTTTGATTTTCCCTGGAATGATTATTGCTTCCATGGCAGGGAGCCGTCTGGGTGTGCCTTCCGCATTACGGAGGTTATTCTCTCGGGTATGGAAGCATACATTCCTTTCTCATATCCTTTGACTAATGCACGAAAACCTTGGTTTGACTGTGCTTATTCTGGTGCTGTCCGCGACGGGGAGAGGGCCTGTAAGGGGTGCCGGAGCCAACCCACCCCTGAATCGCATCTTTTATGCATTTCTGCCCGGAGTCATGCTGAGTCTGTTCTTCGCTCTGCTAAAAATGATTTCATCCATGCTGGGTGCTCCCAACTCTCTAACTCGAATTCTTCTCACTCCTTCTGGCACCTTGCCAAGGACCTTTCTGACAGCTTTGCCTCGTCATCCTTCCCTCCTCTTTTCTACTCTGATGGCTCTGTAGCTGTTTCTTCTGCTGATGGAGCAGGTCTCTTCACTCAGACTTTCTCCTCCGGTTCCACCTTGGACGATTCCGGTGCTGTTCCTCCATCACGTCCCCCCTCTGACTTCCTCATGGTTGACATTAAAATTTCTTCAGCTGATGTATTTTCTGCCATCACAGGCCTCAATACTAATAAGGCATAAGGGCCTGATGGACCCTCCTGTTGTTCTCAAGAACTGTGCTTCTGTGCTTACACCCTGCCTAGGCAAACTCTTTCGCCTTTGTCTGTCAACTTGTACCTTTCCTTCTTGCTGGAAGTTTGCTCTCATTCAGCCAGTCCCAAAGAAGGGTGACCATTCCCAGCCCTCTAACTATCGTCCAATTGCTGTATCTCAAAAGTTTTTGAGTCTATTCTTAATAGAAAATTTTTAACCCGCGGTGTCCCGTCGACGTTCTTTAACATCCACGCGTTTTGTCACTGCCAATCCCGTCGACGTTCATAAACGCGAATCAATTGGAAGGTCCCTAATTTGCAAAATTTTTAATTTTCGCAAGTGATTTTTGGTACGTATACACGTCACACCTTCCTCTACAAGATGCCAGGCAGGGACAATGCCTTACCCAGCATGACCTCCTCCCCCCCTCTGCATGCCATTGTCTCAGCAAATTCACCTGTTATCAGTGACCTGGCCAGTAAAGCCATGTCATGCCATGGTACGAAATTCAGGGCCAGAGTGATTCCCCAATCAATGACAATGTGGAGGACAGACTTTACATAGCATTAGAGGAAGAAACAGTCAGAAATGATGATCAGGTAGTGTGGCAAAAAAAGGTCAGGTATGGTGATGAGTTAGTGAGTGAAACAATGCTTATGATGCCTATATTACTGCTTGAAAACCAATATACTCTCGTACTACATATGAATTCGTACCAAGTAAATAAATAAATACCGTTTATGAGTGGTGTGAAATAGTTATCCTCCCATAGAACTCGTTTTCTTTGGTGCCAGCCTGTTAGAAAACCCAGTAAGGTAAGGAGGTACTCCTACCTGTATCGAGTATTTTAAACCTCAGGTGAGCGATTTCTCTATGAATTTTCGATGTTTCTCACCAAAAGAGGAGGTTTGAGCAAAAAAAAAAAAAAAAAATCCAAAAATGGTTGGGATTGGGGGGAGTCAGTGGTGGAAAAGTGGTCTGGATGGGGCGGGTTAAAGCATCTTTCCTATCACAACCTTCTTTCTGATCATCAATATGGGTTCAGACTCCTGGTTATCCTCCTTTTGGGACTTTAGCGAAAGCTTTGCCATTGCACTTGACATCTGAAAGGCTTTCGATAGAGTCTGGCATAAATCTTTAATTCCAAACTGCCCTCTTATGGTTTCTATCCTTCTATCTGTGCCTTCATCTCTAGCTTCCTTTCTGGTCGTTCTATACCCGCTGTTGTAGACGGCCATCGTTCTTCTCCTAGATCTATTAATAGTGGTTTTCCTCAGGGCTCTGTCCTTTCACCAACCCTCTTCCTTTTATTCATCAATGGCCTTCTAAGCTGTACATCTGGCCCTATCCACTCATGCAATGATGACACTACCCTTCACCTTTCCATTCGATTCCTGCAACGTCCATCTCAGCAGTTACTTCAACAAACAAGGGATGAGGCTATGGAATACCTAATGTCTGACTTGGCTCATATCTCTGACTGGGGTAAAAATAATCTGGTTGTTTTTGGTGCATCAAAGACTCAGTTTTTTCACCTGTCAACCAGACAAAATCTTCAAAAGATATACCCACTAATGTTTAATAATATTCAGCTTAATCCTGCATCATCCTTTAACATGCTTGGGGTTTCATTTACTCGGGACTTATCTTGGAAAGATCATATTACATCTCTTGTAAAATCTGCTTCCAAGAGATTGGGTGTGCTGAGCCGACTCTGTTCCTTCTTTACCCCTGCACAGTTGTTGACTCTATACATGGGTTTTATCCGCCCCTGCGTGGAGTACAGCTCTCATGTGTGGGGAGGCTCCCCACATACAGCTCTTTTCAATAAGGTGGAGTCAAACTTTTTTCACCTCATTAACACTCCTCCTCTTACTGACTCCCTTCAACCTCTGTCTCTTCTCCGCACTGTTGCATCTTTGTCTCTTTTCTCGCTACTTTGGTGGTCGCTGCTACTCTGAACTGTCTGCATGCATTCCTCCACCTCTGCGACAGGTGCGTGACACCCGTGTAGCAGCAAACTCTCATCCCTTTTCTGTCCAACTCTCTAGTGCAAGGGTTGACCGCTGCTCCCAGTCTTTCGTTTATGCAACAGGTCAACTCTGGAACTGTCTCCCTTTGTCTGTGTTTCCTGCTTCCTATGATCTCTAGTCTTTCAGGCGCAGTGTTTCCAGGCATCTCGAAATGGTCGGATCTTGAATTTGGCACTCTCTTGTATTATGTTTTTCTCTTGGAAGGAACAGTTTTGCGGGCTCATTGCCTTTGATTCCTTCTTCCTCGCGTAAAAAAAAAATCCACTCACTCTGTAGTGCAACTCTCGGGAAAGCGCCATTTCCTCTCTTCCTTCCTTCTTTCCTTCCTTCCTTCCTTTTCTGTCTTTCTTCTATACTTTCCACTTCCTTCTGTCTATGGGTGAATCTACATTGAATGATAAGCCAAGTAGTTTCCTGTACACCAGGAAACTATCTACTTCACTGGGTTGTAGCCATATAACCATATTGTGGCACCTGGTGGTTTAGAGGGTATTGAAGGCGCTCCTATCGGATTGGGCCCGTGAAGGTTTATATCCAAGAGATGGTTGGGGTTTATTGCCCACTTAATGCCACTGAGGGATGAGTGAGGCTGGTCACTCCCCTCTTACGTGTCAGGACCGACTTGCCTAGCCCCGAGCTCCTATGCTTCTCATGGGGCAACACAGGGTTGGATGATGATGATGATTTTCCAACGTTTCTGAAACGATGGGTTACATACATCACTTTTTTTTAGGTGGAACTAAAAAGTCGGGTTGTTGATGATGATGATGATGATGATGAAGATGGTGATGATGGAGGAATTATACCCACATACCCGAGAATGTGGTTATTGATGGATACAGTAAAAGAATTTCAGTAAGTGAGTATAGTTCCGCTATCTGAACAATTTTCACAGTATAAGAATTCAGTAAATGAGTATAGGTCTTCTATCTGAACACGTTTCGGCCCTGTCAAATCAAGACAAAATGGTGACGACGACGCGTGATGTGATTATACTGTCTAATTCTGAACCTTTTCATTCAAATATTATTGCACTTCGGTATTATATTGACACTAGCATTAGGCAGTCATTTTGATCTGTGGATAATCCCTGCCCGTCAACAGGTTAAAGATCTGCAGGCGTATTATTAATACCATCATGGCATATAATATGGAAACTCCAGATATCTGAGTGATATAATTATGAAACTCGTAATCATCAGATGATTGTGGTTACCCTGCATTCAGCAATATAGAACACATTTAGCAATGAGGTAACGATGCCCAATACATATTCTCATCATGGATTTGTTAAAATATTGTAAAAATGAGGGTTATATATCCGAAAGGCACTTTAGTTTTAACAATTCGGGTGTCATTGTGGCCTGAATGAAGCTGCTTTGGGAGCAGCATGAAGCACACTATTGGGCTAACTACGTTCGTCTTTCGAAGGCTGAACTAAAGCAGATTAGACTCAATTATGAGAGAGATGGCTTCGTTGCATCCATTACGGAGGTAGTACGCTGTATTTCTGCTATGACTATCAAAACTTTTGCAATTTTTCGAAAAAAAAAATAATATAATGGAATATGTTGCTTGTTATGTATAAGGAATAACAAGTCTTTGTTTCGGATTCAAGCACTGAAATTTCCATAACCATTTCATTATAATTTAAGTGTTTTCAGTGTCAGCTGACTGTACTGTTTTGAGTTCCAAGGCTAGGGATGGTCGTGGGGAGCAAGTAGCCGACCTAATACTTCAGTCCAACCTCTGTCTTCTGAATGATGGTAGAGCGACTCATGTAGATGATCGTACTGGTAACTTTTCGACCATTGACTTATATTAGGCCTCCCCTGGTATACATCAAGATTTCTCATGGGACCCTTATGACGACTCCTTGGGAAGTGATCAATTACCCATCTGTCTTTCTTATACACGTAACATCGTTTCGGACCCTCCACCTCCAAAATTTAACTATAACAAAGCAGATTGAGGATCCTTCTCAAGGATTGCCTATTTAGATATATCTGGGGAGACCATAGATGTTAAGGTCGAAAATGTAACTACTTCCATATTACAAGCAGCTGAGGCTGCTATTCCCAAGACTTCTACAGTTCATGCGAAGCATAGAGCACATTGGTGGACGCCGGATTGCCGACAATCATTAAGAAAACGCAATAGGAGATACAGGATTTTTGATAGTCAGCCCACTGAGGATATTTTTATTGCATATAAACAGGCACGGGCTGAGGCAAGGAGAATAATAAGAAGGGCCAAACGTGACTCCTGGCAGTCCTTTGTGTCCACAGTTACTCGTACAACACCATTAAGTAAAGTGTGGTCCACCATAAGAATATTAAATAATAAAGGCCCATACTTCCCTATCACCACCCTGCAGGTGAATAACACCATCTTATGACGAGCCCGTGGACGTTGCTAACATCCTCACCAGGAGTTTTTCCCATGTAAGTAGCTCAGCCTATTATGACCAGTGTTTCCAACATCATAAATGCACGGCTGAGCTACAATCAATAGACTTTGCCACAGAAGACGTAGACTCCCCGTACAACCAAGAGTTTACGCTAGATGAACTGCTCCTTGCCCTTAAATCCTGTAAAGACACCAGTCCTGGACGAGACACCATTACGTACGATATGATCCAGCATCTTAATCAGGACAACCTGATTAAGATGTTAGCACTGCACAATGAGAGGCTGGTCGTCTTATGAATCCCACTTCATTTCGTCCTATTGTGTTGACTTCTTGTCTATGTAAGGTCATGGAACGCATGGTTAATAATAGGCTTCATTTTGTTTTAGAGTCAAAGAATTTGTTAAATGGTCAACAGTGTGGCTTCTGTAAATACAGAAGTTCACTAGATCATATAATGAATATGGAACATTGTATTGCAGAGGCATTTGCCAATAAAGAATTCATGATAGGGGTGTTCTTGGACATCCATAAAGCCTATGACATGACATGGCGACACGGTATACTAATGGAGCTCTATGCTTATGGTTTAAGAGGTAATTTGCCTATTTTTATTTCAAATATCTTAAGAGACAAAACCTTCTCTGTCAAATACCCCCGTAACGTAACATCGTATATATTTATCCAGGAAAACAGGGTGCCGCAGGGAAGTGTTCTTAGTCCTACTTTCTTTAGTATTATGATCAATGATATTCTGTCATCAGCTCCCATCCCGAGGAATCTTAAATACTCGCTCTACGCTGACGATTGTGCAATAAGGCACTCTTCCAATTATGCACAATTTTCGGCTGGGCGGATTCAAGCAGCCCTTGATTCCATCCACCTAAGGGCCTTGCAGTGGGGATTTAAGTTTTCTGTCCCTAAGTGTGCCGCTGTAGTCTTCACTAATCGTAACGTACCTAATTTGTGCTTAACTTTGGATAATCAGGAGGTACCTTTTCAAAATTCTGTAAAGTTTTTGGGAATACATTTTGATCGTCGTTTGAACTTCAAAATTCATGCTAATAATTTGCTTGCTTATTGTGATAAATCATTAAATGTCCTTAAGTCCCTAGCGGGTACTACATAGGGTGCGGACAGAAAATCTTTATTAACCCCTTAACCACGGGGCGTCACTTTTGTGACACTTGGGCGCAATGGATCATACCGCGGGGTGTCATTTTGTGATTCTGTGTTATTTTGAATTATCCCGGGCTTACAAGTGGTGGCTTGTATCATCTATCATTACTGCCAATGTCCAACACTAGTCAGCACTCCAAATCTCATCTGTACTCCCATCCATTGTTGACTATTTAGCCATTTTTCCCCGTTCCTGACTCCCCTCCCTTCCTCCCCTCCATTACCCTGTCCTCTCACTTCCCCGGCCGCGCTGCGCTAAAGCAAATTTCCCCCGGAATTATCCACTGATTTCATCCATTGAAATAAGCCCTATGCCCTATTCTTATACAAAATAATATATACAAAAAGAAATAAGATAAGTGATAGTGCTATACACTTTGATTTGGCTAATTATCACCTGACAACATCTCATGTGCACTCGTTCACTAATTTCCCACGGAAATTTCCCTTTTGAAATATGCCGTATAATCGATTCTCGTAAAAAAAATTTATATAAGAAAGGAAGGGAGAAGCCAAAGTGACATTTACATTCACCTGGAACTACCTACTTTTTTCTGTATTTTCGAGATTTCCTACTAATCATTTTTTAGCATGTACTGCTACTGTCCACCAATTGTCCTCACTCCTAATCTCATCTGTACTCCCATCCATTGTTGAGAATTTAGCCATTTTCCCCTGTTCTTGACTCCCCTCCCTACCTCTCCTCCAGTACCCTCTCACCCCTCCCTACCTCACCTCCTTTACCCTTTCCTATCGCCTGCCCTGCCGCGCTGCGCTAAGCAAATCTCCCCCGGATTTTTCCACAGATTTCAGCCATTGAAATGAGCCCTATGCCCTATACTTATACAAAATAATATATACCAAAAAAAAATAAGGTAAGTGATAGTGGTATACACCAGGAATTGGCTAATTATCACCTGACAATACCTCACATGCTTTCATTCGCTAAATTCCCACGGTAATTTCCCCTTCGAATTATGCCTTGTAATCTATTTCTGTAATAAAAAATATATATCAGAAAGGAAGGGAGAAGCCTAAGTGACATTTACATTCACCTGGAACTACCTATTTCTTTATGTATTGCCGAGATTTTCTACCAAAAATTTATTTGCATGTAAGTTAGCAGCTGTCAGCCCCATTGTCACTGTCAACCCTTGCCTTCTCAGATAAGCTGCACCATTTAGTTCCTTGTCCTCCTCTGTGGGCAAAGCATGTCGCACTCGCGCCCCGCCATTTCTGCCACTTCTGCGCCCATTGCAAAGGGCCCCGTGACCTCTACACCCAGAAAAACTCGTGGGGGAAGCAGGAAAGAACTAAGTGACCCTGCAGTGGAACGTGAACTAGCCGAATTATCAATGATAATGATGGATAGTGACTATGACCCTTCGAGGGATTCGTGTGATGAGCCGGGTGAGGAAATCGTGCCAGAAACTACTAGTACGAGTGCTTCAGTGTCCCAAGTTATCCCTAGCTCCAAAGGAAAGGAGCCGTTAGTGCAGCAAGGGAAGGAATTTGGGAAGGGAATGAAAAGGCGGCGGGTTAGCCCCGGAACAATGGCCCCGCATGACCCAGCCCGCCATGAGTCCCGAGGTGATTCACCTCCCCATTCCCCAAGCCCCACTTCACTCATTTCTTCCTCTTCTTCTGCTGAATTTTCTCCGGAGTCTTCATTGTCGGAGTCACCACCAGCATCAACAGTGAAGGCAGGCCGTAGAGGAAGAGGTAAATCCCTGACCCGTAAAAGTAGAGTTGCCAGTAGAGTAAGGGCTGCTAGTGCTGTACGGCAACCCAGGGTCAGTGCGAGTGACCTTGAACCAGATAAATCTGCCTCACAGCCACCCTCCACCCTCACCCACCCTACACTGCCATGACAGGGAATCCTGGACGCCTTCGTGTGGACGGAAGGGTCCGATTTTGTCCCTGAACATCTCCATTTTGACGAGAGTTCCTCGGGAATACAGCCTGCCTTCACTCTTGACGAGGATGCTGAGTGTGTGGACTTCCTTTTGGCCTTCCTAGATGACAAAGTCATGCAGCACATATGTGATGAGACCAACGGGTATGAATCACAACGTGCTGCAAGTGGTACAGGTGCAGCCAAGATGCAACAGTGGTCCATGCTGGGAGTGCAGGAGCTGTATGTGTTCTTCGCCCTCATGCTTCTCATGCCACACTCAAAGAAGCATGAGTTGGAAGAATACTGGTCCATGGACCCCTTACTACCCTCACCCACCTTCTATAAGTACATGGCCAGAGATCGCTTCCTGAACATCATGGGAAACCTGCATTTTGCTGACAACGATGTACCTTCCCAGACCGACCCACTCTGGAATATCCGAGAGATTCTGAGCAGAATGAAGGATAAGTTTATGACATTCTTCCACCCCTTTCAGAAGGTTGTCATTGACAAATCCTTGGTTTTGTTCAGAGGACGTCTTAGGTTTGTGCAGTACATTCCAAGCAAACGCCATCGCTTTGGAATCAAGTTCTTTGTACTGTGCGACTGTAAGACGGGCTACATCCTTGACTTCGTCATTTATTCAGCCAACACTGTCGATCTTGATAAAACACCCCCCCTTGGCTTCTCAGGCTGTGTAGTGAAAGTGCTCCTTGAAAGGTATATTGGTGGGAATCATGTGCTGTATACAGACAACTATTATACAACACCGAAACTTGCCAAATACCTTTCAGAGCACGGCATCGGCTCCTGCGGCACTGTCAAGATTAATCGTGCCCACTTCCCTAAATTCCCAGAGGCAGGAACCTCGCAGCGAGGAGACGTGCACCTACACAAGTCTGAGAAGATGCTGGCAATACAGTGCCATGACAAGAGGGTCGTGCACATGCTCACCACCGTACACAAGGGGGAAATGACAGACAGTGGGAAGGTCGACTGTAGGACAGGCGAACCTGTGAGGAAACCTGATGCTGTGTTAGACTACAATATCAACATGCGGCTGGTGGACAAGTCCGACATGATGATTGGAGAGATCGACTGCCTCAGGAAGAATACTAGGTGGTACAGGAAAGTTTTTCTGCATCTCATAGACAAGACGATGCTGAACGCCTTCATCCTGTACAAGATGAAGGTCAAGCCACCCGAGTCCTTTTCCCTGAGGTTGTTCGCCAGGACTTGTGTTCAGCAGCTGCTTGAAAGATATGGTAGAGTGACAGCAGCAACTCCGAGGCGCCATCCAGTAACACTTCCCAACAAACTTGAGCAGAGGGCGTACATGGATCGGCACAGACTGGTGCAAATGCCTGCCACAACCAAGAGGAAGCCTGCGATCTGCAGGTGCCAGGTGTGTGTACCGTACATACCACCCGACGCACACCTGAGCACAAACGCACCTCTTGGCAGTGCGCTGAGTGCCGGGTTCCCCTCTGTGTTACCTGCTTCTTTGATTACCACAGCCAGAAGCAGTTCTAAAAGTGCAGATGGGAAAGGAAAATAATGTGTAAATAATGTGTAAATAGCATGTGAAAGCAATGGATGTACAGTACATATGATTGAACAATGTAATATAGTTTTATGTTACTGCAAGTGACAGTGAATAACATAGTGTACGTAAAATAGAAGTGTAAATATTGAAAATACAATAGAAAATGTAAATAGAAATGTAAGTAATTAGTAATATAAGAATATGAGTACAAATACTTGAGGTTATAACAGTGAAAGTGAATCCGTGGCTCTCTACGTATTTTACTGAATGAAAAATTGAATGACTTCAGTGACAATAAACTAATACTACTGAAGGAAACTTATGGATAAAGACTGCAGATATATATAAGTGTTATATAGTAACAGAAATATAAAGTGTGAAGGGTTTTATGAATAATAAATGACAGAATACCAACAGTGAACTAGCACAAGTGGGAAGGTCATACACGCTCGTAATTTTCATTGCTTTCACAGTGTTTTTTTTTTTTAAGTATGGATCCCAAACTACTTGATAATCGTAGAATAGTGTTTTTAGTGATAATATCTGGCTGTGGTAATCATATTACGGGTTGTCGGGAAGTGTAAAGTGGAGACTTCGTTACCCAACTTCAGAGGTCCCCACAAGTCCTACGGTAATCGACGAAGGCTCAACAAACATCCCAGGAGAAAGTTGAAGGTATGTGCCATATGCATATGTAATTCTAAGATTCTAGAACTAATAACTGATTTTTGGCAAATGATTTTTGAGAGTCTGTCGGAGCCCGAATATGCCCGCGGGACACGCAAAACATTGGAAAACAAGCCCGCGGCGTAAGGGTTATTGGTGTATAAGTCCCTTATTCAATCGAAGCTAGGCTATAGTGCACAGGTGTATGGCTCGGCATCCGATGCCATGGTGAAAGGATTGGATGTGTTGCAGAATAGATGTTTGCGAATGTGTCTTGGAGCCATCATGTGTACCCGTGTAGCTTGTATGGAAGTGGAGGCGATTGTGCCTCCCCTCCGTATTCGCCATGACCACCTGGCTTGGTCCTATGGCCTCAGAACATCGAGGAAAAGTAATATCGGCAATGTGGCCTGTACCCCCCTGTGTCAATACCACTACCTTCTGCAGGGGGTCCGTTGGCCACTTGCCGTTCGCCTCCACTTACTAACTCAGGAGCTTGGTGTGGACCTCATGGCTGTGACAAGTTGGTGTTTAAAAATATAGTGCCCTGGGAGCCACATGGCTTTACTGTTGATGTATCATGGCTCCCAGCACCAAAGGCCCAGGCGCTGGAGGTGGAGGTCCACCACTTGTTTTGTAACATCATCATTCGTCACTTGGGGTCCCACCAATTGTACACCGACGGTTCCAAGTTGAGTGCATGTGTGGGTGCTAGAATATGGTCGACTGAATGTGCTCTCAGGTATCGGTTGCCGACTCATACATCTGTGTTTACCTCCGAACTTTTTGCTATTGACAGAGCTATAGACTATGCTCAAAATTCTCAGCATGATTCATTTGTCATATTTTCAGACTCGAAGGCAGCCCTTCAGGCAATCGCATCTTGTACTACGGACTCGAACGAGATCCAGGGCCGCATTGTTAATAAGTTGCATTCATGCAACAAGTCATTCACACTGATATGGGTGCCTGGCCATTGTCGCATATATGGCAATGAGCAGGCTGACTTACTTGCAAAGTCAGCTGTAGAGCTTGAGGAGACTTAGGACGTTCCTCGTGATCTACGGTCGAGTCTCTCTCTTGGAAAGAAATCATTAAATCTTCTGTGAAAAGGTCAGTTGACCAGACTAAATATTCGAACGTGTAAGCTGTACCTGGGCGACTGGGCCACTGCCAACCTTTCCAGTCGCCTGGAAGAAAAAGAGTTGGCGCGAGTACGGCTTAATGCCACCATGCTCACGCACATGAAACCTTATATGGAAAAGCGATTCCCACCGCACTGTGACATCTGTGATGCGGTGTTATCTATTAGTCATATCATCCTGCACTGTCGGCATTTTATTCGTGAACGCGCTTCACTTATAAATTACTGCGACGCAGCAGACGTCCCCTTCACCCTTTCCACCATCCTGGGTGATGGGGACATTGTTATGACCTATAAATTGATGGCTTTCTTGAGAGAGACCGGACTGATCAGAGTGATGTGACTTTTTTACTATATGGTTTTGTTTTTTATCGACTGTAATTACGTATATATTGTACTATTAAGTAGGGTTGATAGTTGACATATTTGAAATAGTTCCTCCTTCCCACTGATCTATATCTAATATTGATGTCCCCTACATTAAACCCCGCTCCTCGACTGACAGTCACCAGCTGATGAGTGTAAGTGTGCAATATAGAAAGGTATTGGGTAGTTGCAGTCGATGGTGGTCTGTTGGGCGAGGTCCTTTACTTTCTGTACATGTTATTTAAGGCAAAGCGGTCTCGTATACGTTCACTAACCTTTCCCTGCATAAATAAGAATACAGTTAACTTCTTCCGTACGATGACATGTCTTAGTTATACTAGTTACCACTGCGGTAGTTTGTTCAGCTTGGGAAAGACCTATCATAATGAAGGGATTGGTAGCAGCTATATCTAACTCCTTCTTTTCGAAATATATCTTCTATGCTGCACAAAATCATCAAAACACTGCAAAGATAAGTGCAAAGTCAACGTCGTCGTAATGGTAATGTCAAAGAATAAGTTCATTTAACTCTTTCATTGCGAGGACGTCTTTTATACTTTATTATTTGCTTTCCTCATACCATTATATTAAGCGTTGGAGAATTTTCTGGCAGTGGTGTGGGCTAGATGTATCCTTCATAAACCTCTTCATTAATAGACGTCCTTCTTAAGTTGAATAAAATCATGTGGCGCAGCCTGAGTGAAAGGAGTAGCACTTCATCGCTAGAATCGGGTAAGTTATTGCTACACAGTGCGAAAACATTATATTTCTCTTTCATTTTATTTTCTCTTTCACAGAAGTCACATTACTTTGCTTTAGTTCCTTTGCATGCAAACTGCGGTTTTAGATTCCCTTTCCCTTCGCTTCCGTTAACGGTTGCAGTTCATTCAGTTTTCTTTGTATATTCCAATTACACCCTCATATAACAACTTTTATACATTTTCATTGTCTCCTTCAAGTTAGAGCATTTATTTTATCTCTCCCACTCTGTCTGCTCCAACAGCTCATGTGATGCTTCTTGTGATAGAAAGTTACTTTTGTATCATTCATGTTATTTTATTATTCTCCTCCCTGCCTCCCTCTCACAGTGTATGCTGTTTTATTGTATTTCTTTTATATCTTTATATATATATATATATATATATATATATATATATATATATATATATATATATATATATATATATATATATATATATATATATATATATATATATATATATTGTTTTTTTTTCATCAAGTTCTCGTATCTCCTTCACTTTGAAGTGTTTAATTTTTCTCTCGCTTTCTGTATATTCTCCTCAGCCAATGCAATTTTCTTTATTCTAATGTTCTTTTCATATCTTCATAATAAACTTTTTGTTCTTCACCTTCACATTGACATATTTTCTTTTCCCTTTTCCCTTTATTTCCGTTTCACATCTAATCTGACTGTGTTTTCTTGTCACACGCCGTTTAAATCCTGATACTATAGTTCTCATGTCTAAACCTTGTACTGTACCTTTCTTGGCTTAGGATCTTGTATTTAATTATCTTCCTTCCCTCAGTATACTCTTTCACAACTCACTTGATATTTAGGATTATATTTTATTCATATGTTAATTTCTTTCGTGTTTATGCATCATTCTCCTTTTCTCCTCCTCAATCTCCCCCTCTCAGCCTTCCCAGATATCCTGGTGTTTCTCTTAGCAGCCCTTCCCTCCCCGCCACCCACCTCTTGATTGTAGTAATCTCTTTCTCACAGGGCCTCTCACGTCCCCCCACGCCTCCCTCGTTTAGTGTCAGCATACAGGCACGCCCGCCTTTGCACTTTTCTTCCCCTTTGGCGCTGGGATTTACTGTTTTTTGTAAGGACAATTGTTTAAAATCTCACTCGGTGTTCGTCAGAAACAGCCTTAAGATGTTGATGATGATGGTGATGATCTAAACTTTATTCTGCAGGGACGATTGTTTCTGTGATAATCACAATCCACGATGTATTATGGCTTTAACAGCATGCCTCCAGCTCCGTCACCTTGTAGGCTATCACAGCCTGTGGACACAGGGCCTCAGTAACTAACCGTGAACAACTTTCCCTGCACATTAGATCTATGGTAAAACTATGTAAACATACCGATGTTCATTGTCTTAGATCCCGTACCCAGTACCACCTCTCAGTGCATCACGTCGTGTGGATGGCATATCTCAGTAACCGAACCATTTTTTGTTTTATGTCATTGCACATACACATTAGACCTTTGGTATGGGCACAACCTACGATTTTTTTTATCGTTAAATGCAATATATTGACCAGCAGATTCATGATCGTGTAGTCAATGCATTAAATGTAGTGAGTGCATTAAGTCTAGGTGATGCAACACCATACACATATAAATATAATCTATCTATCTATCTATTGCCAGACTCCTCAATCCCGTTTGGGGTGGCCACAAACAAATCTCCTCCACGTCTCCCTGTCCCCCGCCATTTCACTGCCCTGCTCCCAACTCACACCCCCTTCTTTCATATACCTTTCCACCCCATCCCTCCATCTCCTCGGCCTCCCCCTCCCTCTTCCCCCCTCCACCTCACTCACATACACTCTCTTCGTCAGTCTCTCACCCTCCATCCTCTCCACATGGCCAAACCACCTCAGTGTGTTCCTCATAACGTTTCCTATCGCATCCACATCCATACCACAACGCTCCTTTATATCCTCATTCGTCAGCCTGTCTCTCCATGTGACTCCACAGGCTCCTCTTAAATAACTCATTTCCACTGCTCTCACTCTTGACTTGTGTCCTTCCAACAACGTCCAAGCTTCACTTCCATACGTTAGAGTTGGTATCAAAATACTGTCATATAGTACCTTTTTCACTTCCATGCTCACTTCCCTGTTTCTTATCACTGCTTTCAAAGAACCAGCAACCTTTCTTCCCTGCTGTACCCTTTCAAGCACTTCACCCTCCAAACCTCCATCCTTACTCATCACACTACCCAAGTACTTAAACGTACTCACATTTTCCAATTCCTCACCATCCACCCTCGCTGTACATTCACTGACTTCACCTCTCTCAAAGACCATCACTTTACTCTTCCCTAAATTCACCTTTAGATACCGTTTCTTACACACTCTCCCAAATTCATCCACCAAGCCTTGGAGCTCCCCTTCGTCTTCACTCAACAACACAGTATGATCTGCAAACAACAGTACAGGGAGTTTCCAAACACTATCTTCTCTCACCAGGGCCACTCCAACATCCACTACCCTACCTTATACCTGTTTTATTACCCCATCCATGTACAAATTGAACAACCATGGAGACATGACACATCCCTGTTTCAACCCAACCTTCAAAGAGAAAATTTCACTTAGTTCACCATCTACACGCACTGCAACCTTAGCACCATCATACATACTCTTCACAGCATTCAACAACTTCCCATCTACTCCATATATTCTTAATACTTTCCACAATCCTTGTCTATCCACCCTGTCATATGCTTTCTCCAGATCCATGAAAGCAGCATACAACTTCTTTCCCTTCTCTAGAAACTTTTCCACTACAGATCTAAGAATGAATATCTGATCTACACAACCTCTTCCCTTCCTAAAGCATCCCTGTTCTTCTCCAACTAATTCCTCTGTTCTTTCTCTTACTCTGTCAGTAAGTATCCTGTCATAAAGACTTTGTAGTTAATTGTAGAGAAGTATATTTTAGTCTTGTGGTCGAGCGGCTTTTATATCTTGTAGTAGTTTCCCCACCAGATGTCATGTAATGACGGGAGAGGTAAAGAATAGTATGGGACTATTTTTATTTGTCTTGGAAATATTAAACAGGTATAATAGTATAAGTCCTGGGTAGCTACCTCCCTGTCTCGCTATCTCTCTCTCTCTCTCTGTTCTAAAGCTAATCTCCGTCTCGACCTCTCTATAGGGTCGCTTGTCTCCTTCTCCACTCTCTTTTCTAACATCTCGTGTAGTAGGGTGTGTGTGTCACGTATCTTCCTCATGGCAACAGAACTTTCTCACGAGAGGACTGCTGACAGCTAACTGAATCATCTCCTTACTGGCCGCTGTCGTCAGCTTTCCTCCGTGTAAGCGTTTAGCGCTGCTCACTTCTCGCAAACACAACACCTTCTCATCATTTGACTTCCTGCTTCTATCTGTCTCTCTATCTATCTATTTATCTATCTATCTAGTATGATTTGCAATTATAATATGGAGACCTACCACATTGCTCTGCCGCGCAAAATGGCGTACCATCGACATTTAATAGTCATAACATATTAATACATATTATATATACATTATAATGAACTTATAAGCTAATTAAGTGAAATACATAATATTGTAAAGTAACATAATTGTATGAATATTGTATACATATATTATTCATAGTAAATAGTGATTATTCAGTAATATTACGCATATAATTGTGCAATGGTAATACTGCTAGGTTATTACATTACATATTTGAGTTATCACTTTAGTAATGTCTAATATTTCACCTAACTTGTATGATGATACTGGTAATATAGAATTGTGCTATAACTGTATGACTTATAATATTGTACTAACATTGTGGTACTACATAATTGTAACATTTTATGAATTGTTACCAAATATTGTGTTAATGCATAATTGTGTTGGCCTTATAATTATAGTTACATAAAAGTTACATCTTGTTAATGCAACTGTTTTGTCGTTACATAATTGTTACATATCGTTTGTAGGTACATAATTGTTGTTAAAGTTACATAAAAGTTACATCTTGTTAATGCAACTGTTACATAATTGGCAAAGTGTAACATAATGCAATCGTTTGTCGTTACATAATTGTTACATATCGTTTGTAGGTACATAATTGTAGTTAAAGTTACATAAAAGTTACATCTTGTTAATGCAACTGTTACATAATTGGCAAAGTGTAACATAATGCAATCGTTTGTCGTTACATAATTGTTACATATCGTTTGTAGGTACATAATTGTAGTTAAAGTTACATAAAAGTTACATCTTGTTAATGCAACTGTTACATAATTGGCAAAGTGTAACATAATGCAATCGTTTGTCGTTACATAATTATAATATGGAGTAACAATTGTAATAACTGCAGTCCTAACATATGCTGCGGTCGATGATAGTGATGATGTGTCGTGCCACTTGTATGTGGAGACAACAATTTGCTTTTTTTGTTTGTAGTTTATGTGGTATTTTGGCTTATGTAGTAACACTTACACTTATTTTCATTTGTTTGTTATGTGATCTTACTCTATTTCTCTTTTTTTCTGTTTTACTTTTCTTTCTTTCTTTCTTTTTTTTTTTTTTTGTATGTATTGATTTTCCATAGTTTGTTTCTCTTTGTTTGTGTACGCTTGTTCCCATGTTGTTCATGGTTACATAATTACTGGCTAATTTTCTTGGGATACTTTTTCAAAGTTTAGTTTATATTGCACAGATACTATAAAATGATATTATATAGTCCCATATTTTGTTATTTTATATAAAAAAAATATATATACATATATACAGTATTAACTATACACACTGACTTGTTGTTCACCTGTACCTATCGTGAGTAATATGTGTGTCAGCACTGTGTGGAAATCATTGTCTTCACGATTGTGTTGAAGATGTTCACTCTTGCTAACGGCATTTGTGTTGGCCATTTTTTTTTTTTTTTTTTTTCTCTAGTTTACCTCGTAACTTAATTTATATTTTTCCACTAGGTAGCTTTAATTAATAAATGTTTAATACAGTTCTTTCAATTGCTCACTGAGTAACTGTGATGGTATATTTTCTTTATCGCTTGTAGATATAATAATGTATAGTTGTATGTATGAAACACGTATTTTATGTAGGTATGAATGGTAACACTCGTTGGTAGTAAATAAATGTTATAATAAATGAATGAATATATACAGTGTAGAATATTTATTGTTGGTGATTATTTAGTGTTTGAGTTATGGAGATAATTGAAGTAAGTATGTGTATTTAAACTGTAACTATACAGCACGTTTTATATGTTTGTGCAGAAGCTTATTGTCTATCACTGTGTATTGTATAAATGAAGTAACTATGTAACTTACTAATTTTTACCGTGGTGGGAAATGGTGTGAGTGGTGGTGCAGGTGGTGTGTTGACTGACGTGGCGTCTGTTCAGCAAGCACGCATGATGACCTCAACTTCCCACACTGGTAGCTGTGGTGAGTGAATGAGTAGCGATGAGTAACTTGAGTGAAGACGAGTGAGTAAGATGAGTTGTAAATATGGACTTGGTGTTTTGCTGCGTGCATTGACCTCTTCACACCTGCGTAAGCGTTGGGGGTTTGGTGGATGTAGCAGAGAGAGGAGGGTGAGGTCTGGTGGTTATGAGTTGTGAATCGTCTCTCACTCTTCGTTTGTTTGTTTGTTTTCTTTCTTTCTTGATGTATTCTTGGTCCTTTTTTCTTGTGATTTACTCGTTGTGGGATGAAGACTGCCGCTTCTTGTAGGTTCGTGTAGAAGATTATACGTAGAGTTGTTAATTGTAGTTGATTGTAGATGGCTGTAGTTGATTGTAGATGGCTGTAGACTTTGTAGAACTGAAGCTAATCTTGTAGTCTCGGTTGCTTTTGTAGAAATTTGCTTTTAATTCGGAGACGATGTCCGCAGATTTGCTGGTTTGTCGTTAAGCTACTTGCAAGGCGTCGAGTGACCTCTTGACCTCTGCATCAGCGTAATGATCTGGGAGACGGAGGGGGATGGAGAGAAGCGTCAGGAGCTGGTTATGTTGTTGGTTGAGAGAGATATTCTTGTTTTCAATCTTGATATTTTGTAGGAATTTAATGTTGATTCGTAGACGAGGTTCGTATACGTTCGCTGCCACCAAATGTCATAAAGACTTTGTAGTTAATTGTAGAGAAGTATATTTTAGACTTGTGGTCGAGCGGCTTTTATATCTTGTAGTAGTTTCCCCACCAGATGTCATGTAATGACGGGAGAGGTAAAGAATAGTATGGGACTATTTTTATTTGTCTTGGAAATATTAAACAGGTATAATAGTATAAGTCCTGGGTAGCTACCTCCCTGTCTCGCTATCTCTCTCTCTCTCTCTGTTCTAAAGCTAATCTCCGTCTCGACCTCTCTATAGGGTCGCTTGTCTCCTTCTCCACTCTCTTTTCTAACATCTCGTGTAGTAGGGTGTGTGTGTCACGTATCTTCCTCATGGCAACAGAACTTTCTCACGAGAGGACTGCTGACAGCTAACTGAATCATCTCCTTACTGGCCGCTGTCGTCAGCTTTCCTCCGTGTAAGCGTTTAGCGCTGCTCACTTCTCGCAAACACAACACCTTCTCATCATTTGACTTCCTGCTTCTATCTGTCTCTCTATCTATCTATTTATCTATCTATCTAGTATGATTTGCAATTATAATATGGAGACCTACCACAATCCTACCATACACTTTTCCTATTATACTAAGAAGACAAATGGCCCTATGACTACCACACACTTCTTTTTCCCCTTTTCCTTTGTACAGTGGAATAATTATAACTAACTTCCAATCCTCTGGGACTCTACCTTCCTCCCAGGCCAATCTGCACATCTTCCACATCCATTCTACTACTATCTCTCCCCCATGCTTCAGCATTTCATCACACACTCCATCAATTCCTGGGGCTTTCCCCAATTTAACTTTCGCTTCCACAACTTCTATCCTACTGCTTTCTTCCTTTCTTCTCACCTCCCTCCTTCTCCCAGCCATTACCCAGCCACTTATACTCGCATTACTTTCATCCTGTATGTTCAACAATACCTTAAAGTGTTCTTTCCATCTGCCTACTTTTTCTCCCTTCTCCACTAGTAACCTACCATTTTTATCTCTCACTCCCCTGCTAACCTCACTTCCACCCTGTCTTACTCTCTTCACCTCTTTCCAGAACATTTTCTTACAGTCCCTCCACCTTACACTCAAATTCCTCCCAAATTTCTCATTCACTCTCTTCTTATTCTCTCTTACTAATCTTTTTACCTCTCTCTTTCATTCTGCATATAACTCTTCCGCCTCTCAACTTCTTCCACGCCCCTATTTCTCATCCATTCATTGTATGCATTCTTCTTTTGTGCCACAGCCTGTCTCACCTCTTCAGTCCACCACACTGTTCCATGCACCCCCCTCCGTCTTCTCTTCCTCCCACACACCACATCACATGCTGCACATATTTCTTCTGTAAATATCCTGCACACACCTTCCACGTCTCCCATCTGCTCCAATTCATATTTGCCCAATCGTTCCTCCACTTCTCTCTTATACTCTGCCTTTTTCTCATCCTCTTGTAACCTTTTCACTCTCCTTGCAACTACTCCTTCCTCTCGTCTTTCTCTTCTTCTATTCCTCCATCTTACTTGGATCTTAATTCTGGCCACCACCAAGTAGTGGTCAGAAAGTCCACTCCCTCAACCTCTATAAGCTCTTGCATCCATTACACATCTTCGCATCCTTTCATCCACACACACATACTCAATCATTGCCTTCCTTTCATTCAGTTCACCACCCACCCTTCTCATCACTCGCCATGTATACCTGTGGATCATTTTATGCCTGAAGAGGGTATTGGCTATCACCAACCCCCTCCCAGCACAAATGTCCACTAACGCACTGCCATTCTCATCTATCTCAGCAGGCACACCCTACTCACCAACTATTCCATCCACCTTCACATTCCCTACTTTACCATTCATATCACCGATCAAAAACGCTCTCTCATTCCCTCCAAACTTTTCCATGCACACTTCCACATTTGTCCAGAACTCTTCTCTCACTCTGCTAGCACGATCTTGCGTTGGCGCATACACACACACAATCGCCCACATTTGTATTCCAAATTTCAACTTTACCCACACAATCCTTGACCCAACTGATCCATACTGTCTTATGCTCTTCTTCCATCTTTTACTATACACACTCCTTCCTGTGCCTTCTTATTCACACCTACTCCTGCACATATACCCCATCCATACTTCCATTCTCTCACACTTTCTTCTCTCCATTTTGTTTCAGTTATTCCACATACATCCACTTTCGCACCCTGAAGCACCTGGACAATCTCTCTCTCACCTCATCATTCGTTCCTCTTACATTCCATGTAGCCATTACCAAGTCCTTTGTCCGGTCCTGGGTCGTCATCGTTAGGTCAGTCCTTGTCCAAGGCTTCTTGTTTGTTTTTTTAGTTATTTGTTTTCCGGGGAGGGGCACTAACCCTCCGCCAACCCTTTCAGTCGCCTTTTACGACAAGCAGGGATACTGGGGGAGTATTCTTGAAAAAAAACCCTACCCCCAGGGGGTAATAATAATAATAATAATAATAATAATAATAATAATAAATTTCAAGCATAGTGGTCTAGTGATGTACTAACAGCCGTATAGTATATTAGAATAGGTTTGAATTTCCCAGAGTCGACTAGAGGGTCGTCGCTTCGATACTTTGTTAGTAAAGGCTCCAGCGTGCATGCGTGCGTCGGCTTCCGTCACCTAATGGTAGCTCTACACGCTGCTTGATCTCTAGCAGCCTCTCTATTAAGGCCCTTGTCTCTGTGGTCATACTGTATGACCTCGTCCAAGGTCTTTACCGGCCCATCAAGAAGTGTCACGAAGATCGTAGGTTGGTTATATTCTTACATTTCCTGCACAACAGTAGCCTGGTCTGGCAACTCTGGGGCTCGAAGGGGATGTTATGGAGTTAGATATTACTGACTTATCAGTTGTTCGTTCTCGTCGCTAGCGTCAACAATTCACTCCGAAGATATCTTAAATAGGTTATTCGAAGTACTTTCAGACAATTTTTCTCAACTTAATGGAGAATTAAGACTACATTGGCGAGGTATAAAATTGATTTACTTTTTCACCACGATAGATTCTTCGTAAGTTGTGCAGTAACTGTATCTGTTGACAGCATTACTTGACTGGAAATGACCTCGAACCAAAGAGTTATTTTTATATTTGGAGGTTGTCAGTTCATATGAGAATTAATCTCTCTCTCTCTCTCTCTCTCTCTCTCTCTCTGTCTCTCAAAAGGTATGCGTATATGCTATATAGTGTAGAAGACATTCTTTCACTCTCTGGCCCTCCCTCCCCAACCTAAAGTCTGGCCAAGCCAGCAATATTTTATGTATGTTTAGTTTCGTTTTTTACCATCAAGTTCAACCTACAAAACTCCTCTCTCTCTCTCTCTCTCTCTCTCTCTCTCTCTCTCTCACACACACACACACACACACACACACACACACACACACACACACACACACACACACACACACACACACACACACGCACACACACACACACACGCACACACACACACACACCAACGATGCATCCAGGCAGCACACAAAGGCTACTGAGCGACCTTTTAGGCATCTCGTTGCTCCCTTCTCTGCCCCTGTTGACATGGCACAGCTCCGCTTCACCAAACATCATTTTTTCCCCTTGTCCTACTGAGTCTCGGGATGCTGCAGCTCCTTAAGCTGCTGCTGCTGTTGTTCCTGTTGCTGTTTCCTTTGCCTAGACATGACAGCTGTTGTTGCTGACTTTATGAGAGCAGCACTGTGATTTGTGTAAGTTTTTTTAGTTGTTTTGGGGGTAAATTTATAAGCCTGGTGGCTTTCTGGTCCTTGCTTGTTTTCATCATTTTAAGAACAGCGACAGACGGCGTCTTTAAACATTATTTTTCCATTCTGGTACGTTCTGCAATATTTATTGGTAAATGTCTAAATGCTGCAATAGTATGTTTGTCAAAAATTGAGGCTTTGATTTTTTTACAGAGAATAAAATTTTCTTATATTTCTTTGTTTCACGCTCCATTTTAAGGAATGTAAAAGCTGTTTTCAGTCCTTGGTGAAGAGAAGTTCCACTGATGTGACTGTTTTAATGATTTTTGCAACGTGCAATATTCCTCCCTCCATACGTGTTTGCATCTCTGGACCTTTTCGGCGGTGTCTGTTGTTGAATGTATAACAGAAGCAGTCAGCCACTGTTAAAGAGTGGTGGTCTTTCTTGAGGACTCTGTAGTAAGAGTAGGGTTTCGATACTATATTTCCCTGAAAATTTGTTTCTTCGATTTTTTTTTTTTTTTTTTTTGCTAATAAATAAGAGCTGCATTAAGCCCTTTGTCATGAGAAGCTTCTTCTAGCTGTTTTGATCCTTTTATTTTTTTTTTTTTTTTTCTGACGGCATGGTTTTTGTCTCTATACTCGTACATGACTTTTTCTTTAATGTATATAAAATGAAGTATTCCCTTCACCAGAAGTGGTTTCTTTGAGTTACCTGCATCGTTTGGTCGTTTTCTTTGCAAGTTTCGTTTTTGTAAATTTGCGAATGAAAGAGTTCGACTTAATCTCCTCGTCAGGATATTTTGTCTGGCTGTTATGGTCCTTTAGCTACAGGTAGAACCTCCTGTTGTCAGAAAGGTATTGCGTTCAGGGTACCAGTCTTTCTGACCTCAGTTCAGCCCCATCTGGAAGAGGACATTTAAGTGCGTACAACAGTAGAGCATTTCATGTGCTGTCACATCATCGCCCCGTGTCGGTACTGTTGATGTCATATACAAACTCATACCTACGGATACATCCTCGAAGTTTCCACATGCACTCTCATACTGTACGTTCCAATAGCCTTCCACACCTATACATATGCGTGAAGCATTTCTCAACTGACAGAAGCTGGAGTTTCTTGGCCCGTCAGGACCCAATAGTCACCACTTGAACATGTGTAGTACAGCTTCCAACCCATTCAGACGTGTGCAAGTCGGCCGCTGCAATACATACGAGTAAATAGCCGGAAATAAGGTTTTTACATTAATATTCCGTTGCCTTTCTGATCCCTTTGGAAATATTCTTGGTGAATTCACAAGACTCCAAGACCTGCAATACCCAATACGTCCTTCGTTAAGAGTGGTTTGTTTGATATATCTACTTGTTTTCATCCTTTTGGCTGAGAGTGAGGTATTTGCTTCTGTATTTATTTGGCTTTTTAGTCTGGTTTCCAGCAATAACTCCACCTCTGTCTCCCCTTCCCGCCTCCTCCAAAAGTCACTGCCATTTGATGTTCTAGTCAACACTGGCACCATCCCACACCCACTCTTGGTGCTGGCCTGCTGCTCTACTTTTTATTTCAGAAAATACTTAAAGTTCAGCAAAGAAGGTCGAGAGATGAGGTTTAGTGGAAGCTTTATATGAAGCTAAATTAATATATATTCCGGTAATGTATTTTATGTCAGAGCAGCGTTCATCAAGGAATATTTATTTGCAACATTTTTATGGTTCCTTGACTTTTGGTCTTGATGAAGGTAGGCTTTCTCTGAAGTAAACTCATTAACAGATATTAACACCTTCTGACCAAGGACGACCTTTTTTTTATTATTCTTTTTATTACAGGACAGTTTTACTCAGCTGAGTAGACTTTACGGAGTGGGGTGGTTACCCGTAGTCTCCATTAATCTGTATTCTATAATACCATTTTGTAGCAGCTAAAATATAAACCCTATCACGCCATGAGACTATGAGTGGAAAAGCCTTGTCTTAATAATCTTATAGGCCTTTGACGCCCTCATGTTATTCGATTCCTTCAACTGACGTAATCCCATGAAATCAAAGACAAAATAAGATGAGTATATACAGTTGCCAGCATAAATACTGACTTATTATAATGATAAATAACGAGACAGTCAGCCATGATTTTAGAAAACCAGTGATGCTTCCTGCAAAATCCATTTTTTTTTTTTCCAAAATACACCAGAGGTATGTTACCGTTTAAGTAAAATACGGAACACTACTGTTGTCCGCAACTGTACATTTAACGAGAAGATGAAAAGAACAATGTTGATCACCGCTACTCAGTTGAATGATCGGAAGAAAATACGTGATTAAACTGGAGCACCTTTTTTCGCTCAGAACTAAGACGCCGAGACATCCTTGCAACAGTGGGATTCATGCATGCAACAGCAGTTTTTCTCCCCCTTCATAAGCCCTCGTATGGACGGGACGGCTGTAATATCCTCCTCCAGTTATACACCAGACGATTTTATTTAGCTCAGAGTGCGTATGAGGGGCTGACAAAATAATTCTGTCAATAACCCTCCTATGGTCGGGACAAATCTAGCATTTTATTTCAAATAATATTGAACAGTTATACTCAGCTGTGAGTGGGCCAACTGAGCCTGAAGATTTCTAAGCTGAAAACAATTTTCTGGCCTTAGGCTGAATTATATATAATAAAAAAAGACATCGTCATACCTGAACAATGAAGTGTAATACATTTTCTGACATACAGTAGTGCAAGTTAGGCACAGGGTGCAAAAAATAGTGGATAGAATTCATTGTCGTTCATGAATAATCATACTAAAAACTCTAAGAATATTAACAAGGTAGCAAGAACAAAGGAGTTCCTTTAATGTTTAATGTACTCAAGCCATGACATCCCGTGAACTCTTTTATACGCTTCACTACGGCGGCAATTTCCTTGTAAATATTCCTAGTACAGCCTTGCTAAGCTATTGGAGCTGAGTTACTTTTCGGACTCGAGGTGTTAGCTTATATACAGCTTTCACTGACCCATTCACTAGTAGAGGTTCATGGTTAGTTAAATACAATAGCCTCGAGATAGGCTGCTGAATATTAGTCCCTGGAGTGAATCGTAAACTAAAAAAACAAAGAAAAAAAAAATAGATTGAGTGGTGTAAGGGTTCCTGTCTGGTATATGCAAGTAGCAGCTAATAAACTGATGAAGTCCTGTGCGTCATACTCAACTTACTGATGACTGAGTTTACAACAGTTAACTGCAACAGTATTATGACATCTTCTGTTTAAGTCCTGATGCTGCTTGACGATGCAACTCAGCTTAGCAGAATCCCCAAAGGATGAAGGATTAATGATAGATCTACCTAACTTTTCTTGCTTGAAAAGACTCATAATTGTGTATAAACCATCATAAGGTAGAAATAAAAGTGCATACGTCATGGTAACATAACTTTTAGTATATTCTCTTTCCTGTCTGAGTGAAGTGTATATTTTCAGTAAAATAATAATAATAATAATAATAATCACCATCATCATTATCATCATCATCATCATCATCATGATAATGATGATAATAACATATAATAATACTAAAACTAATATAATAATAATAATAATAATAATAGTAAATGAAATTGAAAAAAATAGATTTTATAATAACAACAGTAACAAGCCTTTAGCAAAGATGCATCCCCACCATGTGTATAGAATATACAACTATGCACTAACAAGTATGGCAATTTCATAATTAGGGGCATAAACTAGGACTCTTACACTACCTTTAAGAAGTGAAGATGATGCAGCAAGTAGTTTCCAAGATACAGCTATTTACAGATTAGTTTCATTGTATGGAAATAACTCGTAAAATACTTACAGTTTGGCAATATTATATATAAGACTGTAGCACCAGTCAAGCAGGGCAGTACTCCCAAGGTGGATGGAAAGCTGATGACAGGGAGAGCTGAAGCTCCCGTTTCATCAACCCTCGGGACTAGTTCCTGACCATCAAACTGAACTTTTTCAATGTCTCAATAACACAGAGAGTAGGCCTGCATGCTTTCCAATACAAGTTTCTGTAACTGTGAACATCAGACTACATGCACAGTACACACTACAATTTCTTTCCAAAATTTAAAAAAAATAAAATGCCGTCAATAAATCATGCCTCGGAGTCCCCAGGGGGCGGGACCGGTGACGACTCAGAGAGATGCCTGGAACCATTGTCTGACTCACTTCTTCATTTCTGTAACATTCCCGGCCTTTCCTCTAACTTTCTCTCTGTCGAACATCACCTCTCCTCCTCTAAACCTCACCTTCTCTTTCTGTCTGATACTCAGCGGGCTGAGACAACTGACAGCAAACCCTTTTCTGTTTCCTCCTACTTTCTCTATACTCATTTCAAAGCCAAAGGTGGCTGTTGTGTATATGGAACACATTCTATTTATTTCTCCTTTCTCTGAAATCTCCATTCTAGGAGATTTCAGTGTTCACCACCACCTTTGGCTCTCCTCTCCTTTCACAGATCCACCTGGTGGACAAGCCTACATCTTTTCTATCCTTAATGACCTAAAGCAGCTTGTACAGCACCCTACCCGTATCCCTGACCGCCTTGGAGAGCGCTCCAACATACTTGACCTCCTTACAACTCATCCTTCTACTTACACTGTTAATCTTTCCTCTCTGTTGGGCTCTCTGATCATAACCTTATCACCTTAACCTGTCCTATCGCTCCGGTACGGCCTGTGGACCCTCGAAAGAAACGTCGTCTGTGGCACTTTGGAGCTGCGGATTGGGAGGCCCTCAGGCAGTACTTCTTTGATTTTCCCTGGAATGATTATTGCTTCCATGGCCGGGAGCCATCTCAGTGTGCATTGCTCATTACAGAGGTTCTTCTCTCGGGCATGGAAGCATACATTCCCTTCTCATATCCTATGACTAATGCAAGAACGCCTTGGTTTAATCACGCTTGTTCTAATGCTGTCCGCAACAAGGACAGGGCCTATAAGAGGTAGCAGAACCAACTCACCCCTGAATCACATCTTCCTTATGTTTCTGCCCGGAATCGTCCTGAGTCTGTTCTTCGCTCTGCTGAAAATAATTTCATCCGTACTAAATGCTCACAACTCTCCAACTCGAATTCTTCCCGCTCCTTCTGGCACCTTGCCAAAAACCTTCCTAACAATTTTACCTCATCATCCTTCCCTCCTCTTTTCTATTCTGGTGGCTCTGTAGCTATTTCTTCTACTGATAAAGCAGATCTCTTCGCTTAGACTTTCTCCTGCAATTCCACCTTAGACGATTCCGGTGCTGTTCCTCCATCACTCCCCCCCCCCCTGATTTCCTCATGGCAAACATTAAAATTTCTTCAGCTGGTATATTTTCTGGTACCACTGACCTTAATACTAACAAGGCATATTGGTCTGATGGAGTCCCACCTGTTGTCCTCAAGAACTGTGCTTCTGTGCTTACACCCTACCTAGGTAAACTCTTTCACCTTTGTCTGTCAACTTGTACCTTTCCTTCTTGCTGGAAGTTTGCTCTCATTTAGCCAGTCCCAAAGAAGGGTGACCATTTCCAACCCTCTAACTATCGTCCAGTTGCTTTAACATCCTGTGTCTCAAAAGTTATCGAGTCAATTCTTAACAGAAAAATTTTAAAGCACCTTTCCTATCACAACCTTCTTTCTGATCGTCAGTATGGGTGAAATTGTATCTCCCTGGCGCAAGCTCTTCTCAGTCTTAACTTTTTTCGACCCTTTATGTAATTCAACTGTAGCAGTTCCCTTTTTATATATGTTTTCGAGCTGTTTTACAATGTTCTCGTTCACTCCTTGTTCTCGCTGTGAATTTATAATTGCTATGTGTTCCACTGAGTCGGAAGTCTTTTCGTAATCTACAAAACCTAAACACAGTGGATTATTATATTCTGTAGTTTTCTCAATTAGCTGATCCATTGTGTGTAGACGATCAGTAGTCAAATACCCGCTTCAGAATCCTGCCTGATTATGAGACTGGTTTTCCTCCAAATTTGTTATTATTCTGTTCGCAAGGACTTTAGTGAAGAGTTTGTAAATGACTGATAATAAGCTAATGGGTCGATAGTTACCAAGAACTTTTGAGTCACCTTTTTTGTAGACTACAATAACTATTGTATTACACCATGTTTTGGGAATTTTCTTCTGTTTAATACATTGGGTAAAGAGGTGAGCAAAACCTATTTTGTACTTCTACTCCTGCATCCAACAATAAATCTGTTACTATTCCATCTTCTCCCGGAGCCTTCCCTCTTTTCATATTTTTAAAACAAATATATACTTCGTCTGGTGTTACCTCAGGTATTTCACTTGAATCAATTGAAAAGTAAGGTATTGGTACTACTGTCTTTGATGCATACAGTTCTTTGTAAAATTCTTCAACTCTCTTCACCGTCTTATCTCTACATTTAATGACTTCACCGTTTTTGTCTTTCAGTGACGTAATTAATTGCTCTGCTATTGCATTTTACTTCACACCTGTTTCAGACTTTTTCCTTTATTGATGGCTTCTTTGATCGGATCCATGTTTCCCTTTCTTTTTTATTCTCTGTCTTGTTGTTAAGCTAATTTAATTCCTCTCGTTCTATTTCATCTTTGTGTTTACTTCCATTTCCTTTTTTTTTTTTTTTTTTTATATAAGCCCGAGTGTCTTTTCTGAATACTTCTCGGATTTGGTTGAATTAGGTTTTCCTACAACCTCCGCTGATTCTCTTAGCATTTTTGTTAGTCTGTCATTTAGCTCATCAATGTCACATTTAGCATTACTTAGAGCCTGAAATCTGTTCCTTATTTCCAACTGAAAGGCTCCTTTGTTTTCCTTTGCTTTTATTGAGCATATCTTATTATTTTTAATCATCTTCTTTCTTTCATTTCTGAAACTGAATCTGGCTATGCAACCCACCATTCTATGGTCACTTCCTATATTTACTTTGTTGATACCTGTGACATTTGTGATCGTTTTATTCTTATCTGCCATAATGAAGTCTATTTTATTCTTTGTTTCTCCATTTCGCATTCTCCAGGTACACTTTCTCCTTCCGGCATCTTGCCAAAAACCTTTCTAACAACTTTACCTCATCATCCTTCCCTCCTATTTTCTACTTTGATGGCTCTGTAGCTATTTCTTCTACTGATAAAGCGGATCTCTTCGCTCAGACTTTCTCCTCTAATTCCACCTTAGACGATTCCGGTGCTGTTCCTCCATCATTTCCCCCCTCTGACTTCCTCATGGCTAACTTTAAAATTTCTTTAGCTGATGTATATTCTACCATCACAGGCCTCAATACTAATTAGGCATATGAGCCTGATGGAGTCCCTCCTGTTGTTCTCAAGAACTGTGCTTCTGTGCTTACACCCTGCCTAGGCAAACTCTTTCGCCTCTGTCTGTCAACTTGTACCTTTCCTTCTTGCTGGAAGTTTCCTCTCATTCAGCCAGTCCCAAAGAAGGGTAACCATTCCCAACCTTTTAACTATTGTCCAATTGCTCTAACATCCTGTATCTCAAAAGTTTTCGAGTTTATTCTTAAAAGAAAAATTTAAAGCATCTCTCTTATCACAACCTTCTTTCTGATCATCAGTATGGGTTCCTTCAGGGACGCTCCACAGGCGATCTTCACACCTACCTTTCAGACTCCTGGTCATCCTCCATTCGGGACTTTGGTGAAAGTTTTGCCATTGCAGTTGACATCTCAAAGGCTTTCGATCAAGTCTGGCATAAATCTTTAATTTCCAAATTGCCCCCTTACAGTTTCTATCCTTCTATCTGTGCCTTCATCTCTAGCTTCCTTTCTGGTCGTTCTATAGCCGCTGTTGTAGTCGGCCATCGTTCTTCACCTAGATCTATTAACAGTGGTGTTCCTCAGGGCTCTGTCCTATCACCAACTCTCTTCCTTTTATTCATCAATGACCTTCTATAACCAACCCATACGTGCTCCCTACGTGTCAAGAAGTGGGGTGGTGGAGGGTTAGTGCCCCTCCCCGTAAAACAGGTAACTCAAAGTCAAGTGGCCACCCCTTACTGGATTATGGCGTCTGGCGATAGATAGATAGATAGACCTTCTAAGCTGTACATCTAA
>NC_136987.1:19346549-19436549 GCF_032717465.1 Coenobita brevimanus | reverse complement strand
GTCGCTCCCTTAGGACCCCGGTCGAGACGATCAATGGTCGCTCCCACAACATCCAGGTACAGACGATCAATGGTCGCTCCCTTAAAACCCTGGTAGAGACGATCAATGGTCGCTCCCACAACGTCCAGGTAGAGACAATCAATGGTCGCTCCCTTAGGACCCGGTCGAGACGATCAACGGTCGCTCCCACAATATTCGGGTAGAGACGATCAATGGTCGCTCCCTCAAAATCCAGGTAGAGACGATCAATGGTCGCTCCCCCAAAGCTCAGGTAGAGACGATCAATGGTCGCTCCCTTAACCCTCCGGTCGAGACGATCAATGGTCGCTCCCCCAAAGCTCAGGTAGAGACGATCAATGGTCGCTCCCCCAAAGCCCAGGTAGAGACGATCCATGGTCGCTCCCTTGGCCCTCCGGTTGAGACGATCAATGGTCGCTCCCACAGTGCTCGGGTAGAGACGATCAATGGTCGCTCCCCCAAAATCCAGGTAGAGACGATAAATGGTCGCTCCCCCAAAGTTCAGGTAGAGACGATCAATGGTCGCTCCCTCAGCACTCCGGTCGAGACGATCAATGGTCGCTCCCACAAAATTCGGGTAGAGACGATCAATGGTCACTCCCCCAGTGTCCAGGTAGAGACGATCGATGGTCGCTCCCAGGGCGTAGTGAGGACAGGGACGTCTCCACAACCGGAGGCTGAACTTCAGGGGTCTCGCTCCAGAATATCCCGGAAAGACCTCCCTGTTTCCCCCGGTCTCTGTTCCCTACATGTGGCCTTCGAGCAGACACACCTGTCGGGCCCCCGTGACAGCCGCTGCCGCAGCCCTCCCCTGACGGCGCCCCTGGTCGTGGGAGACCGCAGTCTGTCGCCTCTTCCGGCCCGCCCTAGGACACCTGGGCGAGACCTCACCATGCCTCCACGATGCCGGGACCTGACCCAGAGGTTCCTAGACCTCTTCAGCCCCAGTCCTACGGGCCTTACGCCGGAGCCCAGTCCGGAAACCCCCGGACGCGAGAGGACGCCCTCGCGAGCCGCCCCGTGCCCTCTCGGCTCGCCCCGCCCTGACGACGCCCTCAGCCCGACCGGATCGCCGATGACGTGTCCTTGTTTCTCTCCATGAAGAAATACGAGTGACCCTGTAACAATCGTGAAGTAGGTTAAGTGTGACTCCCTTTCTCTTAGAATAAGTATTGTGCAGTGACTTTATGTAATCTCCATTGGGGTAAATCAGAACACAATATCCAGTTGAAGGACGAGAATGTGGGTTGAGACCTAAAGTGAAAATACGTGCGAGTGTCACCCCGAATCTTTCTAAAGACATATCTCTAGAACCCGAAGAAAGACTAAAATATTACTGGAGTTCTATTGGTTAGTCTCTAAGTAATATGGTGAAATAGTATTTACGAGTATTCCGACTTTGTTACGCGTTGTGAAGCGAGAGTCTACATATCATACCGAGGAGATGTGTAATGAATAAGCTTGTGCCTACAGAAACCTATTTCCACCAAAATATCAAGGAAGGCGAGTATTAACGATATTCCCTTCCTCCGCACGCTATTCCTAAAAACTCTCTCCATTCCTCGCTCCCGCTCTTAAAGCCAAAGTAAGAATCAGAGTTATTTGTCAAAGAATCTTCGCCAACAGAAAACACCTAAATTCCCTTGCTAATATCGGGCATCCTTCAATATTACCATAACTATCTCCTCGCCGTTTTAAGTCACTCTCCGTGCCCCCCCTACCTCCTCCTGGTGGATCACAAACCCCCCCCCTCCTCACGCGCTCCGCGCGCACCTGTATTTACTGCACTCCTAGTACTAAGATTTGTTGTATTGTCAATAGTATCTAGAAAGCTAGTATCCTGCGAGATACACAATATTTTAGATAAGGTTCTTGTATTGCTCTATATTGTGTTGTAATGTCTGCTGAAGTGTCCTGTGTCTGACTGTGGTAATATACGTGTATGGTGTTGCCGAAGGTTTTTATGTCCTACCTCTCTTTATTGCACTAGCTCCGGTCTCGAAAGAGGACCCCCCTCCACGTTGGGTAAAATAGGTACGAGATGTCGAGCCTAATTCTACCCAGCATTACACTGGTGGCCAGCGGTGGTTCTAGATCCGAGCGTAGAAGAGAGGTAAACAGGAAATATTTGGGAAAATGGCAACTAAACCGCACGTTCAGTTACCCAAGTTTGACCCTGACCAGTATGACATACACACATATCTTGCAATAGTTAAACCCTTACTAGATATTGGCTTCGATAATGACCAACAAAAAATTGCAGTCACACTACCACTACTGGGTAAAGCCGCAGCGAATATTGAGCCAAAAATTGTCCCAGAACTCACCTGGCAGAACTTTATCAAGTTCGCGGTCCAAGCCATCACCCCATCACTAGGGAAAGTGGTGGCTCTATCCAAATTGGATAGCTTTACTTATGACGGGGATTTAGATAATACCCTGTTACAGGCAAGACGCCTGGTTACTGCTGCCTACCCGGAGGCAGATGAAGAAACCCGGGATCAACACACATTTAATACTCTGCTCAGAGTACTCCCAAGTGTTGTAAGACAACACTTCACTATCCATGATCCAACAGGAGACATGGATAGAGATATCAGTTTAATGAGGCGCCTTTTAGCCGTCCATGCCACCCCTCAACGCATCGGCGAAATAAATCAATTCCCGTTGACCTCATCACCATCAACCCGTGGAATTTTCTCCGTGCTACCACGGATGTCCGATCCACGACATCCGTGAGCAGCTAGAAGCTGCCCAGTGCAGCCAAATGACACGAGGGCGCTTACAAACCTCCCCACCTTACGCAAATTCCCCTAAGCCCCAGGGGAAGAAAAAACAAAAAGGGAAAAACAAAAAGTGCCCCCCTGCCCCCGCATCCCACCGTAATGGCGGGGGCCACCTCACCTCTCCCCCAGTCTACGACAGGGGAGAACGTTATCTTTTCTTTTCCCCCCCTCTCACTATCTCTTCTGTTCTACCTTCCCCTATTCCTGCCCCTAGTTCTAACCTTCCCACCCCACACACCACTATACTCCCGCAACACAAAACCGGCCTCCCTCTTCACAGGCCTCCTAGGACCCTCTCCACATCTTCCCCTAACCTACTTCCTAAAACCACCTCCTCCCGTCTACTGCCTTCCACCTCCCACCCCGCGCCATCCACCGCCATCACTTCACCACCGTTCGCTTTCCCCGCCCACAAGGTTAACTCATTCACCTTCCCTATCACACCCTCCTCCTCATCCCCGAGCATTCAAACAACCCCGCGAGACCGCACCTCCCCACCACCACCGTCTCTCTCTCCCCCTACACTTCACCCCACCTTTCCTCGGCTCCGACGGCACACCCCACCTGCCACATCCCACTCCACAGCCCCTGCCAGGCCACCACGGGTTCAGCACCACACACCGTCCGCCATCGCCCCCACACCCGCATCATCCCCTAGCTTCGTACCCACCGCCCACCCCACACCACTAGCACAGAGCCCTGCTACCGCCCAGACCACTCCACCACCAAACACCGGGATGGCACCACAAGATCGCACTCCCTCCTCGCCACCTACCCTCCAAGCCAACTCTCCTGCCGCCTCACCACCACTACCGACCTCACAACCCCAACCCCCCCCTGCTCCCGCACCGCCTGTCACTTCCACATACGAGTGTGATGGTTCCTCCTCGCCATCCCCCTCCACCTCCCCAACACCTCAGCCTCCACCGCCTCCACCACCCCCTGCACCACACCTGACATCTCACCCGCCACGCCTCGCTCACCCTCACCCCTTCCCTCCGCCGCCTCACCGTTTCCACCCAAGCCCACGTGCCCCGCCCACCCCGCCACCCCCGTAGGACAACCCACTACCACTGCCCTCTCCCCTCCACACCTACGCACACCCACTCCGACGTTCTCACCTTCTTCCGCGTCCCCAACGCGCGCGACGGCCCGCGCTAACCGACCCCGCCCACCCCGCATGCCTGCTTCCCCACCCACACCCACCCTCAGAACCACCACCACCACCCCCTCCGGCCAACTCTTATGCCCACCCACCCGATACACACACACCGTCAAGCTACATCAGGCCCAAATCCCTCCTACCTGTACTCCCCAGAGACTCAACGCCGCATTACCGCGACACAAAACCCGGCCTTCACCCACTCTATCCAGCATTCAACCTCCAACCACAGTTAAGCGGGCCGTATGGGCCCCTACCCTTACCAAGAACCACCGACTCCGCGGGCCACACCACTTGTTAAATATCCTCCAGTCCACCACCGCCCCCTGCACCCTCTTCCTCACCTATGACCAAGCACAGGAGGAAAATTCCTACACTGTCGCCTGGCAGAACACACTCCGACACCTCCAGCCCGTTTACACCACCCCCAACACTCTAGCGTTCCACCTCCAGCCACAGGGACGTGACTTTTTTCAAGAACACGGTGGTGAAATGCGTGACTTTAACAGACACACATACGGTACTCCAGAATATCCTGGAGAATACCATAGTATCCCCGACAACAGGACGAACCAGAATCAACGGAGTTCGCCCACGAGAATGCCGACACCCCCACTCGGACCCCACGGGGTAGCCACCACTAGCCACCACCACTCTGGGCAACAACGACGCATGTCAGCCCGGGCCGTGCGCCCCTGTGACATTCAACCACCACGCCGCCGCCACCGTAGGCGAAAGACACTACCTTCGCGTGGCAGAATCACTGAGTTAGCTAGGGGTGGAGTCAGAAACAACACTCCAGGCAGTGCCCCTCTGGTAGAGACGATCTATGGTCGCTCCCACAGTGAATTGGTAGAGACGATCTATGGTCGCTCCCACAACGTCCAGGTAGAGACGATCAATGGTCGCTCCCTTAGGACCCCGGTCGAGACGATCAACGGTCGCTCCCTTAGGACCCCGGTCGAGATGATCAACGGTCGCTCCCACAACACCCAGGTAGAGACGATCAATGGTCGCTCCCTTAAAACCCCGGTAGAGACGATCAATGGTCGCTCCCACAACGTCCAGGTAGAGACGATCAATGGTCGCTCCCTTAGGACCCCGGTCGAGACGATCAACGGTCGCTCCCACAATATTCGGGTAGAGACGATCAATGGTCGCTCCCCCAAAATCCAGGTAGAGACGATCAATGGTCGCTCCCCCAAAGCTCAGGTAGAGACGATCAATGGTCGCTCCCTTAGCCCTCCGGTCGAGACGATCAATGGTCGCTCCGCCAAAGCTCAGGTAGAGACGATCAATGGTTGCTCCCCCAAAGCCCAGGTAGAGACGATCCATGGTCGCTCCCTTGGCCCTCCGGTTGAGTCGATCAATGGTCGCTCCCACAGTGCTCGGGTAGAGACAATCAATGGTCGCTCCCCCAAAATCCAGGTAGAGACGATCAGTGGTCACTCCCCCAAAGCTCAGGTAGAGACGATCAACGGTCGCTCCCTCAGCACTCCGGTCGAGACGATCAATGGTCGCTCCCACAAAATTCGGGTAGAGATGATCAATGGTCGCTCCCACAGTGTCCAGGTAGAGACGATCGATGGTCGCTCCCAGGGCGTAGTGAGGAGAGGGACGTCTCCACAACCGGAGGCTGAACTTCAGGGGTCTCGCTCCAGAATATCCCGGAAAGACCTCCCTGTTTCCCCCGGTCTCTGTTCCCTACACGTGGCCTTCGAGCAGACACACCTGTCGGGCCCCCGTGACAGCCGCTGCCGCAGCCCTCCCCTGACGGCGCCCCTGGTCGTGGGAGACCGCAGTCTGTCGCCTCTTCCGGCCCGCCCTAGGACACCTGGGCGAGACCTCACCACGCCCCCACGACGCCGGGACCTGACCCAGAGGTTCCTAGACCTCTTCAGCCCCAGTCCTACGGGCCTTACGCCGGAGCCCAGTCCGGAAACCCCCGGACGCGAGAGGACGCCCTCGCGAGCCGCCCCGTGCCCTCTCGGCTCGCCCCGCCCTGACGACGCCCTCAGCCCGACCGGATCGCCGATGACGTGTCCTTGTTTCTCTCCATGAAGAAATACGAGTGACCCTGTAACAGTCGTGAAGTAGGTTAAGTGTGACTCCCTTTCTCTTTGAATAAGTATTGTGCAGTGACTTTATGTAATCTCCATTGGGGTAAATCAGAACACAATATCCAGTTGAAGGACGAGAATGTGGGTTGAGACCTAAAGTGAAAATACGTGCGAGTGTCACCCCGAATCTTCCTAAAGACATATCTCTAGAACCCGAAGAAAGACTAAAATATTACTGGAGTTCTATTGGCTAGTCTCTAAGTAATATGGTGAAATAGTATTTACGAGTATTCCGACTTTGTTACGCGTTGTGAAGCGAGAGTCTACATATCATACCGAGGAGATGTGTAATGAATAAGTTTGTGCCTACAGAAACCTATTTCCACCAAAATATCAAGGAAGGCGAGTATTAACGATATTCCCTTCCTCCGCACGCTATTCCTAAAAACACTCTCCATTCCTTGCTCCCGCTCTTAAAGCCAAAGTAAGAATCAGAGTTATTTGTCAAAGAATCTTCGCCAACAGAAAACACCTAAACTCCCTTGCTAATATCGGGCATCCTTCAATATTACCATAACTATCTCCTCGCCGTTTTAAGTCACTCTCCGTGTCTCCCCTGCTTCCTCCTGGTGGATCACAACCCCCCCCCCCCTGCACTCCTAGTACTAAGATTTGTTGTATTGTCATTAGTATCTAGAAAGCTAGTATCCTGCGAGATACACAATATTTTAGATAAGGTTTTTGTATTGCTCTATATTGTGTTGTAATGTCTGCTGAAGTGTCCTGTGTCTGACTGTGGTAATATACTGTACGTGTATGGTGTTGCCAAAGGTTTTTATGTCCTACCTCTCTTTATTGCACTAGCTCCGGTCTCGAAAGAGGACCCCGCTCCACGTTGGGTAAAATAGGTACGAGAAGTCGAGCCTAATTCTACCCAGCATTACAATATATATATATATATATATATATATATATATATATATATATATATATATATATATATATATATATATATATATATATATATATTACCAGAGTATTCGATCCAAGGTGGGGAAGAGTCACAATACTGAAGAAGATAGTCGAAGCTGTATATGCCCCTTCACATTTGAATAATGTCCCCTCAGCTAAGAATACTCTTTAGTGGTATGAAGAATAAAATTTAATTATGTCATGTGACTGAATTAGTTAATAAGGAATTTATGGTTAAGCCATTTATCCTGTTGTAGTCTGTATTGTTTAATTCTTGCCACCTTGGATTATTTTATTCAGTTTACGACAGCACCCTGTTAGTGAAGGGATTCTGTAATCCATGCATTTCGAATAGTTTCTCTTCAGTAAAATAAGTTTGGCTGGAGAGAGCAAGAACAAAATGAAAAAGTTGACATTGTAAAGAAATGCTTAAACTACCATTCACAAAATCACCGCCTACATTTTTTTTTTCCCACAAGGCCTATCATTTCCTGTATTATTCAGCGCCCGGATACATTTCCTTACCAACTTATCTCACTTACAGGTTCGTACTGATGTCGATAAGGAGGCTCCAAGAATCTTTCCCTTGTCAGTTACTTTTGCACATGGCACGTTAATATTCTCAGTGAATAATGAAATTTACGGCGATATTAGAAAAACCGATAACAGCTAAAAAAAAGTTTGCGTAAGTTTCCACAAAATAATTAAGGAGAGAATATTAAAAATCCTCCTAAACTGACGAGAATAAGTCTTTATAATCAATGCTCTTAAAATCTGACTATCTTCTAACCATGCCTTCCCTTATAAGAAAAAGAAATAAGTCTAAGACGAATTATATTTCATTACGCCATGTCACAATACCTCCTGTAATCTCTAATTTCGCACTATCACAGCCAGATATTTTCTATCGAGCAGCAATGCAATCTCTCTCTCTCTCTCTCTCTCTTTCTCTCTCTCTCTCTCTCTCTCTCTCTCTCTCTCTCTCTTTCGCTTCGATGAATGCCTCATGACCTCGTCCTTGCAGCAATAATTACCTGTCAAGTCTCGTAACTTCTACAAACTTTAATCAGAAGTAAAAACGAGAAAAATGTGTTGGGGGAAATTAATGGACATGACGGTACCTCGCTGCCGGAACGAATCTAAGAGGAATTTTTTAACATTAATTTTCTGCTCTATTGTATTGTTGGTTATCACTGCCGTTTCTTGTGTTATCACATTCTTTTTCCCAAAGGACTCCAAACTCTGTCATAAATAACACTGTTAGGAGTGTACTTTGAAGGATAGCAAAAAAAAAAAAGCCTGTTTCCAAAACTGGATTTTAACTGTACATGCCCCACCCACCATCTGCCAACCCACTCACCCATTGCAATGTGCTTGGCAGAGAAGCGCTAGTGGTTGGTTGGTCAATGACTGTGTGTTGGCGTTGGCTAGTCAGTGTAAACTCATTTTGTCTCTGACAACAGCCTGTTACACCCAGTCTCCTTTTAGCCAACGGGAGGCATTAAAACTTATATCACATCCCTGAACAGCACCCACTATTCCTACCCATTCAGTGGGATGTGGTGCTTGCCATGATAATCACATCCATCGGCTCCTCCCATTCTTCAGTCAGGAAATGGGAGGCACCGAACGTCACTTTCCTGTGCTACGCCTGCAGTATTGCTGAACAAGTTTCCACACACAAACACACGGAGACAGTCACAGTTTGAACTGTACTGAGTCTGCAGTTTATTTGATGTAATGAGAATCCTGTCTGTCTCCATTTCTCTCTTCCGCTCTGTTTATCTCTTTACCTTTAGTTTCATGTATCCATCTTTTTTCTTTTTTTTTTCAGGGTAGGGAACTGACAAGATATCGAGCTGGCTGAATGAATGTAGTGAGGAAAAGTGCATGATCAGGGATTTTGGCACCCCTATGAAGATGGTAGCATCCGAATTGACTTAATAGAATACGTTTGTGTGAAGCTGCAGAATGTGGTGAATGTTTTTTGCCGTATCCAGTAGAGCCAGGCTTCCAGGGGCTTGAATGATGAGTAAATGGAAGTGTGGCCTATTGGACTGGGCAAGTTTGTGCTGTCTGGACATTGCTACCCCTGTTCTGGTGCCGGTCATTGTTTCCATGATGAGTTGTAATCTCACACTATTTTTACATACTGTATTACATACAGAGGGTAAGGGGATGGATCTATTATGATATGGCAGGAGTAAACCAGCTCTGCTGTCGGGCTTTGCTGCGGATGTCACTGATTGCACTGCGCAGTTGACCCTCGTGTGGTGTGGTGCGGTGAGGATCTGTCCCTTCTGCCCTTGGGGCTAAGATGTGAATGACTGTGTTTGAGTGGATGAGTAAACGGGGGGTGTGTCGTCCTGTCTCCGCTTGGGAGAAGCAGCCTAGGTATATAGATAGATAGACAGACATACAAAGGTGTTTAGACATAAAGAGTGTGTATCTAGTGTGATGATGAGCGACCAGACTTGCAAAAGCCCAGCATTTTCTATCATAAACAACGAGGGTAAAAGAAGGCGATAGAGAAATATGAATTGTATATATGTTAAGTGTTGAGGGAACACATATTGGTATACTTTAATGTACTCAATGCTACTTTATTGAGTGTATAATGTGCATGGTAAAGTTGTGATACTTCTATTCATGTATAAATCCCAGTTGTCTGTGGCGTTTGGCACCTTATTATGCTGATCTCAGGGCCACTCCCAGCGGGGAAGCCGGCCAGCTATAGCAGAATACACTTATCATCCAAACGAGAGGGATGTTTTACTCCGAGCTCTCTCTGTGTTGCAGTTGTATCTTTCTGTGGCCAATAAAGAGAGATAAACCCGCTCAGTTTTCTGTCACCTGCACACGCTACCTACCATTCCTTCAACAGGATCTACACCGGCTCCCACCATCTCCTGTGTGTGAGAGAGACATTGATGGAGAAAGTGTCAACCGGAAGTGACTTCGACCAGGCGGAATATTATATCTTGGTAGCGTGCTTGGAACGGTGTAATCACGCCTGAGCTGATACATAATATCGGTGATCAGCTGTGTGGGGTTCCAAGTAGCTGACACACATTAGTCGCCAGTGATGGAATTCCTACAAGCCGATACACCCCTCACCCTGCCCTTGGGTGGGAAAGGAGGTTCGGATGATGATGATGATGCAGAAAGAAAAGCACCAACGATTGACAGCCTGTAAACCTGTCTCCATTAAAGAATGCAAGACAGAAGTAATTCAAAAAAGATCCATTTATATTGAGATAAAGAATGCAAGACAGAAGTAATCCAAAAAGGATCCATTTATATTGAGATTCCTAGACACATTGCTTTTACAAGACTGGAGGTCATGAGCAGTAGGAAATAAGGAACGAGGAGGACATTTCCACAGCTGACCAGCTTCGTATATGAAATAATAACAGTATCAGCTAACTTTTGCTTTAGAAAGCTGAAAAAAAAAAAAAGGATGTGTAGCTAAACGGGTGCTGCGTGCCCACCATGTGACCAGAGAGATGCAACACAAGGTTCGGAAGAGTCGTGACGTGAGTAGTAGTAGTAGTAGTAGTAGTAGTAGTAGGGGAGAGAGAGAGAGAGAGAGAGAGAGAGAGCACTGCAGAAAAAGAAAACGCTAAAGACAGAAAAACGATGTAATCTGATGAGAATGAAGGTTAACTCCTTCACTACGATAATGATATCAATTTTTCATGTCTACAGACATATCTCACATTTAGGTTGGGAGAGACTGCCAAAGTGAAAGGATAAGCTATAGCCCGCATTAACAACATTCATACAATTTCTGATGAGAAACAAAATCTTCTGCTGGCAGCAATAGTAAACATTGCATTCTGGGGGTGATAAATGATTCAAGGGTTCACGACCTCCACTTCACACGAACTGCCGATTTATCTGTCTGTTTGACCTTGAAGATTATTTGTTGCTATCTACAGTACATAGTAAGTCTTTCTCTATCAGCCAGTCTGTCGTTGTGTCTATATCTAGCTGTGTGTATAATAGCCTGATTTTGAGTATATCTATATAGTAAGTCTTTCTCTATCAGCCAGTCTGTCATTGTGTCTGTATCTAGGTGTGTGTATAATAGCCTAATTTTGAGTATACTGTATCTTTATTTTGTTCCCTACATTGTTGCTATTTAGAGACAATTGTTAGAAATTTAGGGGAGCTGTCTGTTAGTCTATCTATCTATCTATTGCCAGACGCCTTAATCCCGTAAGGGGTGGCCACAAACAAATGGCCTCCATGTCGCCCTCTCCCTTGCCAATTCACTGCCCTGCTCATACCCTTCTCTCTCATATACCTCTCCACTCCATCCTTCCATCTCATCCTTGGCGTCCCCCTCCCTCTACCCCCCTCCATTTCACTCATATACACTCTCCTTGTCAGTCTTTCACTCTCCATCCTCTCCACATGGCCAAATCACCTCAGTGTGTTTCTCATAATGCATCCTATCACATCCACATCCACACCACAACGCTCCTTCACTTCTTTATTTGTCAGTCTCTCCATGAGAGTCCACATGCTCCTCTCAGATAACTCATTTCCACTGCTCTCACTCTTGATTTCTGTCCCTCCAGCATGGTCCAAGCTTCACTTCCATACGTTAGAGTTGATATCACAATACTGTCATGTAGTAACTTTTTCACTCCCATGCTCACTTCCCTGTTTCTTATCACTGCCTTCAAGGAACCAGCAACCTTTCTTCCTTCTTGTACCCTTTCAAGTACTTCACCCTCAAAACTTCCATCCTTACTTATCACACTACCTAGGTACTTAAACTCACTCACATATTCCATTTTCTCCTCATCCAACCTCAGTGTACATTCACTGACTTCACTTCTCTCGAAGACAATAACTATACTTTTCCCTACATTCACCTTTAGATTCCGTTTCTTCACACTCTCCCAAACTCATCCACCAAGCCTTGCAGCTCCCCTTCACGTTCATTTAACAACACAGCATCATCTGCAAACAACAGTACATGCAGTTTCCAAACACTGACCTCTCTCATTAGGGCCACTCCAACATCCACTACCCTACCTTTAACCTCTTTTATAACCCCATCCATATACAGACTGAACAACCATGGAGACATGACACAGCCAAAACGCACTGCAGCCTTAGCACGCTCATACATACTCTTCACAGCATTCAACAACTTCCCATCTACTCTATATATTCTTAATATTTTCCACAATCCTTGTTATCCACCCTGTCATATGCTTTCTCCAGATCCATCAAGGCCGTATACATCTTCTTTCCCTTCTCTAGAAACTTTTCCACTAAAGATCTAAGAATGAATATCTGATCTACATAATCTCTTCCCTTCCCAAAACCTCCCTGTTCTCCAACTAATTCCTCTGTTCTTTCCCTAACTCTGTCAATAAGCATCCTACCACATAGTTTTCCTATTACACTAAGAAGACAAATGCCCCTATGATTACCACACACTTCTTTTTCCCCTTTCCCTTTGTACAAGGGAAAAATTATACCTGATTTCCAATCCTCCGGGACTCTACCTTCCTCCCAGACCAATCTGAACATCTTCCACATCCATTCTACTACTATCTCTCCTTCATGCTTCAGCAGTTCACCACACACTTCATTAATTCTTGGGTTTTTCCCCATTTTAACTTTCTTCATTGCTTCCGCAACTTCCATCCTACTAAATTCTTCCTCTCTTCTCACATCCGTGTGGCTCCCAGCCATTTCCCAAGCACTTATACTCGAATCACTTTCATTCTCTATGTTCAGCAATTCCTTAAAATGTTCTCTCCATCTGCTCACTTTTTCTCCCTTCTCCACCAGGAATTTACCATTTTTATCTTTCACTTCCCAACTTACTTCTTTAACACCCTGTCTAACTCTCTTTACCTCATTCCAGAACATTTTCCTACGTTCCCTCCACTTTACGCTAAATTTTTTTCCTAATTCCTCATCCACTCTTTTCTTATTCTCTCTTACTAATCTTTTCACCTCTTCCTCTCTACATATAACTCTCTCTTTCGTTTCTCACTTCTTCCACGGCCCTGTTTCTCATCCACTCACTATAGGCTTTCTTCTTTTGTGCTACAGCCTGTCTCACCTCTTCATTCCACCATGCTGTTCCTTGCACCCCCTTTCGTCTGATAGTGCAGGGGTTAATGAAAGTTATTAATATATTACGCCGTCAATTTATAAATGTTTTAAAGTAAACATTAACGCTGGGGTAATGATAATTTGTAAATAGTTTTCTGATCTATAGTTTCGTTGGAATGTTATATCGTTCTGATCTCTCTATGGTCGCCTTGGTATTGGTAGTTGAGTTCTGGGCAATAACACGGTGAGGCAAGGGGTGGCAGCGACAGTTTGGCTGAAGAAGAGAAATATGTGCCAGAGACCCTAAGTCAAAAATGAATGTCCATAATAACAGGGTGGTGGTGGGTCTTGTTGTCGTCGGTACAGGAGATTTGTATCACTTCTTGCTTACCGATTACTTTTGCATATTACAGGTTACTATTCTTTACCGTTACATATTTCTCAAACCAGCTGTAAGGAAGAAGTGATATGATTCTTAGCCAGGTGAATATGGCTCGGTATCTGAGAAGGATACTCTAGTGATCCAGTGTCTGCTTACCCATCGGGCCCAAAGCTAGAGAGGGGAGGGGGATTGAGAGGATGGGACGACTCCCCCACCTGCCTTAAAGTTCACTTTCTCACGGTCTTTATTTTTAATATCAGAGCAAAAAGAGTCACTCTCCGTTGTTCAGAAGTTTTGTGCTGCTCAACGTCGCCTATGCATACACCCAGACCCCCATAGCAAGCATGCAGCAGACCGTTGACTAGCCGGCAGCTGTGCGTGTCCAGATTCAGCAGATAAGGACCCTCCCCCCTTTCGAAAAATCTGGCTACGGGCCTGGCCAGTACTCTTACCAGTGACTGGAAGGGAAGTCAGCCGGTGCACTACAACAGAGACCTAATATTCAGTGTTAACGTGTTGCTAAACCATTATTAGAAACAGGTTTTGATAATACTGATATGGGCGAAATACAGCAATTCTTCGAACTAAAAATTAATCTTAACATTGCTCCATAGGTCATCGTTCAATGTGAAACAACGGCAATCAGAAAGTGAGTGAAGGTCACATAACCTCCTCTCTTCATACCTTAAAACCATTTTGATTATCTGCCTTAATTACCATTTTGTAACAAATAGGTATAAATCTTTTTTGGCCACTAACTGACCGCGTCTTCCTTGCAGTCAATTGTAGGGATGGAGGTTGAGTACAAACTCTGGAGCACTAGTATACAGCACAGTAAATACGCAGATTATAGAGGTTAAATTGTGTGGATAAGGAAAATGTGAGGCAGCGCTGTAAACGAGGTGGCTGGATGATGAACTCAAAGGAAACTCTCAACAAAAGAGGAGAGTTACCAAGACTCTGAAAGTAGTGGCAACAAGTAGGATTTGAATGGGCTAAAGAAAGTACTGCTTGAGAGTATCCGAATCATAAAACTAACATACAACATTAATGTGTGGACGATGCTTTGAGGCTAGAAAAATCTAGAATGAATGCAGTTGAAATAAGTTATAACTGAAGTTTTTGTGATGTAACTGGCAAAGGCGAAAGAACGTTTACGAGGTGTATGCAGACTGCAGGTGAATTATAAAAGGAGCAAAGAGAGAACAGTTCTATTGGTACTTTTGTCATATGGAGCTAAACAATGGCGGGTCGTTCACTACGATACTGTCAGAGAGTAGAATGGTTGGGAGAAGAGACTGGTTCATAGCCAACGAAAAGACATAGTAGTGCAGTAAATGCGAGAGGGTGGTGAGTCCTTGGAAGAGAAATCGTCCTCAAGTAAGGACACAAACGCTTGGAAGTCCTTTTTGTCAGTCACCTGTCACAGGGAACGGCATCGAGTGGTAGTATACAGATATTACTGGAATGGTAACAAAATTTGTAGTTGTCTTACTAATGACATAATGACACTACTGCTTATGAATGTGATGATGGTGATGCTGGAGTATTTGGTTTTCGTTGAAAATGACTATATTTGATATATATAGTGTAAAGAAAACTGCTGGCATTTGTTGAGACTTTTTTCTGTGGCAGCCAAATATGTAAAAGATTATGTAAATATTGTAGCAGGTTGTTGAATATTAGTGCTGGAGCGAGGCAAGAAAATGTGCTGTGTTTATCGTTGTTACCAATATACAGGGTGGTGCAAAAGTAGATTGACATTACAGAGGCCTGCCAGGAAATCAACACCAACCTGCTTAATCGGTAGAGAGGTGGCTTGCAGTCTTTCCGGACCCAGGTTCAAATCCCCGCTGGGGCAGGGAACAGTTTAAGGATTTGAATTTCATTAAAGCAGACTTTACTGATCTACCAGAAGACCCGCCGACATGTCTTAAAAATACCCCCGCTAATGCCAATACACCAGTCCTGCATGAGACAACCCTAGCATGTATTCAGTATGGACGGTGGGTGTTAGCGCAGAAGTGGTGACATGTAGAGGTGTATGGTATGTAGGAGGACTACTGGGCCTTGAGAGCAGGCTGTGAAGCCTATGCCCAGAGTCGGACACATAAAAAAAAAAAAAAAAGGACCTGTGCATTACTGTGTGTCGAAGTGTGGCTGACAGACTCCAGGAATGTGTCAGTGGTGAGGGCGGACACTTTGAACACTTACGAGACTAAAAGTGTGTCTTTTCTGTTGGAATAAATGGTAAATGTCGACCTCCTTTTGCACCACCCTGTATGTAAATGGGTTATGTGATGTTACAAAAGAGAGCAGCTGGTGTGAAGCTGGTGTGGAATGGTGAAGATGGGATATATTAGACTTGATGTACTGTGGGCAGATATTTTTGTGCTGCTTGGTATACCTGAAATGAATCCTTGGAACCTGGTTCAGATTTCTATGAAATATTGCAAGTGACTGGCGCTATGAAACTCTAATATGAAACAAAAACCTGAATTTAGAGGCTGCAAGAGAAATGAAAGAGATGTGCAAGCACTAACAAGAACACATGGATGCAAAACACTGGTGTGATATTATTAAGGAAAGTACAGTTTGAGCAGTTAAAGTGGTTTTCTTGGAGAGAGAGAGAGAGAGAGAGAGAGAGAGAGAGAGAGCATGAGTTAGTGATTACCAAGCTTCATGATCGTCTCCGGACCTTCGGTGCCCTGAATTTGAATCTAGCCGTGGCGAACAATGAAAATGGGTGCTCAGTTTAAGTTCTACCACACATTTGCAGTTAGTCGCACCCTGTTAAATCATGTCGATGATACTGTACTGTATATAAACACTTTGGTCTCACAAATAAACCATTCCAATACTGCAACTTTCACGCGCACTTTTATCACTGCAGACCTCCGTTCCTATTCGTACTCGACCAACATGGGGAAGAGTATATTGTTGCTCCCACTCTCCCTTCAAGTAGATCTAGTCATGCAGCAGACCTCATACTGACTGATAACAGTTTACATTTTTTTTTTTTTTTTTTTTTTTTTTACGTGTCCGACTCTGGGCAAAGGCTCAGGGCCTATTTCTTGGGGGCAGTGGCCCATCCCAAGGCTCAGTAGTCCTCCTACACCTCCACATGTTAGGTTAAGCACATTAGTTTTGTTAAGAAACAGACTCATAAAAGCTGCGGAGTAATGATGTCTTTGGAAGAAATTATAGAAATTTTTTTTTTTTTCTTTTTTTTTTATTATGGTCAAATATGGATAAGGTAGTGGAAAGGGTATATGTGGGCGTGTTTTATAGTAGGAAGGGGCATATTCTGTGAAGAAGACAGCTTATTCTATTTGTATATGTGACATCGCACGGCATGAACGATGAGAAAGTGGAACGTTTCAACAAGGTAAATAACTTGCAGTACTTTCCGAGACGCACGTGGCATGGGTTGCATCTTTTGCTCAACTTGCCAGCTGAAGGAATGGCTTCAGTTCTGAGGTGTTAGGAAAGAATAATAATAAGATGAAGCAAAGCAGAATGCATGTTTTAGCCTGTGGGTTGCAGTAGAGAATTTCGAAGACCTGAATGATCAGTGACTTGATGTATGGACCCATTTCACTGGGCGCTCTGTTGCCAGATCTTCCATTTGTGTTTCACTTCTTTTTATGCATTGAACAGTGAAACAAAGGCAGGAATCTTACTGTTTGTTCTTTCCAGGAAAAACTAACAGACTTCAAGTTTCCGTTCTGTACAGTACTATAGCAACTTCCAAAATCCTTCCCTGTTTACTTTGTTACTTGTTATTTTTTTTTTTTTTAGTCTCATAAATATGGTTTCGTACATGTTTGCTGTGCATTCGATATCCTTGCTCAATTGTGTTGTCTTATAAGTATTTGGTTCACACATCCCTTGTCACGCCACAAAAAATTCTCTTCATTATTCACTTGATAATCCGACAGATGTCCTATCTTTTCTATGGTTGTTCTTCATTGTATCTCAACACAGCGTAAGTCACATATTCCTTTATAATATTTACAGACATTCTAATCATATGTATGTGCCATTATCGATTACAACGTTCTGCCATTGCACTGATATGACTACTATCGTTTATTTTTCATCGTATTTTCAGCAAACGGTTCATTTCACTCTCTTCTCCACTTTCTGTTATTTTTGCATCCATCGCCTCACCATCTGCTGCTTTATCATTCTTTATCCTCTTCACGGCATTCTTTACTTGTGTCATTGACACTTTACTGGGCGCCAGATGCCTTGTTATGCTCTACCCGACCCAATCCTGTTTACCACCACTCTGTGATCGTCATTCCCTCTCACTGATATTTCAAAACTGCCTAATCAAGTGTTCTTGATTCCACAAAAGAAAGAAATAGATAAAAGTTGATCGTCAAAAAGAAAGGCTTCTGAGTGAAATATTTTGAAGAGTTTAATCGATATAGGTCTGTCCTGTTGATCGTGGCCTCTGATTCTGCCATAGTTTAACCCCTTGACTTACATGAAGTCTTTTGCATTGTATTTATGCCATACCCAGGCAACTATATTGATCTTTGCAGATATGCCTTGAATTGGAGGAGTTAGGTTACAGCCTTTATTATACCTATTAACGCATGTGAACTCTTCTTGAGCAAAATATAATCATTTAAGAGAAACAAGAATAAATTATTATACACCACCGTACCGAAAGTAATATAATCGTGAATCTAACCCGCATTCATCTCTAAATGTACGCAACAACCGATGGAACACATGATTGTTAAAAGACGCGCACAGCTATGTCCATGTTGACGTTCATTTCCATAATGGGCTTCTGTGTAAGCGCCCCACGCCTATTGCATGGTGCAGTGAACAGCATCTGTGGTAACGTGGTGATGGCTGAGGATATAGAAGTGATCTCCACTGTTGCGACTAGACGTTATCACAAATAGACGCCAACTTAGGTCTACTAAATTAGCTGTATATGGGATTTTTCTTATTAAAAATGGACAGATTTTTATTAAATGAGAACAGTTTGATTCAGATTTTTGTGTTCTTAACCACACGGCCCTGCATGATCTCATACTGATGATGTAACTTTTACGTCGGTGGCTAATTCATACTGATAAATATATGCTTGAAACTAATTTACTTTACTGTAAGTCTCCACTGTGCACCGGAAAACTAATCAGATAACTCATCCAATTCTTTGGTTTCTTCTTCCTGTCTCATCAGTCATCTAATTTTCAGGTCAAGCATCAGTCTTCCCGTTTCCTCCATTTTCTCTCTCTCCCTTACACCCTCACCTCATTTATCTTCATATAATATTTTATTACCCCGCCACCACCACCCCAGCACAACATCAAATCACCTCCTCCCCTTTACTTACAGACCCACCATCATATTTCTAAAGAGTAAGCCATTTCAGCACCATACACGATTAAGTTTTCTATTCCATGGATGTTGGTACTCACTTTGTTTAACCGTTACCTAGTCTAATCCTAAGAGTCTAACTTACCTTATCCCAGCCCAAGCCTAACAGCCTAGTTTAACATATATGTCGTATCTAACCAAACTTATCCTAATCTACGCCAGGCAAACCTGATCTAATCTAACCTAAGCTAATTCAAGCAGCATAACCTAACTTTACCTAACCAAGCCTAACAAACCCTCTTCGAAATATTAGCTGTCTTACTCAACCACAGCTCGGAAACTTTATCCCTCGTCAAAGAATAATTCCCTACGTTATTACACTTCCTCCTCACACACACCTCCTGCATTTCCATCACTTCATCCTACCCCCCCGGCCCTCTTGGCCCTTCACCACCTTAGGCTTCCTCCATTTTGCCCCTCCTCATCCCCCATCCAGTAGTCAGTCATATCTCAGGGTTCGAATCTCTGTTCGAACGTCCTTTTAGTTCGAGGTCGCCATTTTTTATAATAGAGTCGCTGCTACCAGACAAGTTCACTCAGCTTACTTTATCTGGCAGGTCGTGAAGGGGTTAATAATGACAAAATCTAACTCCTTCGATTGGGAAATTTTCCCCTTCTGGAATGAACAATAATGAACATAAGAACAAAATAATAATGATGGCGTCATGGTGGAGAAAAGGGTAAGCTATTCGTTCTTTTTTTTTTTTTTTCATTTGCTTCCTCGTTCCCCAATATAATGACAACCATCCAACACTTAGTTTTGAATACCAGCAGGTGATTTTATCCAGCTTGTTTATGTCTCCTTGCTCTTAAGGGTTTGAAGGGAGTTTACATATACTGTACACTCGCGGTCCAAAGTAAGTATCCAGGCCGTATCGATGCCGTGGCCAGGACACCAAGAAGGGTCTGGTGTTCGGACACAACTTTAAACCCCCACCCCTCCTCCTCCCTTCATCCATTCCCAAATACAACCACTTTATTTGATCTCTAGACCGAGAGGTAGCTCACTCCTTTGTTTCACGGTATGAAGCAAACACACACACACACACAAACACACACACACACACACACACACACACACACACACACACACACACACACACACACAGAAATGTGTGCAGTAAAATAAGAAAACATGTCATTACAAGCTTGAGCCAATCTTTTAACAAATAACACCCTCTCTATCTTCGACAGCGTGGGTATAATGAATGTAATTCAGTAAGTAAAATAACTGTGACGAGTGAGGAATGTTCTACCACTGTTGCAAGAATAAAATAGCAGTTTATTTCATGAATAAACTATCTAGAGAGTGTTTGTCTGTTAGTATGTTTTCATATGCTTTACGTCTTCCTGTTAGGGAGAGTCGTATTTACACTTCTATCTATCTATCTATTGCCAGACGCGATAATTCCGTAAGGGGTGGCCATTTGACTTTGAGTTATGCTTTACGGGGAGGGGCACTAACCCTCCACCAACCCACTTGTTGACACGTAGGGAGCACGTATGGGTTGGTTATATGATTACCATCCACCGTTGTAAATGGTTTCTTGGATTACAGGAAACCAATTGGCTTGTCAATTAATGTAAAGCCACCTGTAAAGGAAAGAAAAGCAAAAAGAAGTGACAGGAAAGATGGGAGAAATAGGAAGAGAGGAGGACAGGCACAGAAAAAGAATGATAAAGGCTAAGGAAGAAGTAGGCAGCACTACATCAATTGAATAAAATCATCTGGCAGTAACAATACTGCAATACCAATTAATCTGAACTGATAATTCCAGTTAATGTGAGCTCATAATTCAGAAACTGTCTGCCTCACATTCGTTCTGTGTATTTTACCTCTTCTCTGCGTTTCGCGTCTTCGTCTTAAGAAAGACTGTATTCCCACATATACTGAATAAAATCACCTGTGTTCAGCAGGAGTGAAGTAGCAATCAATGTGAAATAATGACTGAGAGACTGTCTCTTGTATTTCCCCTTGTCCGTCTGCCCAATTGTCTATCACGTTTTCCTTTACAAGGTCTGTTATCACTTAAGCTGAACAAGAAAGCACTCAGAGAGCGCATGCCTCCGCCAGCGCCATCGTCATTATAAAGGACTCGGATCAGGATCTGTGGAGATATACGGAATACATAGGATCCGGATCCACCCTCAAATTTAATTAACTATTCTTTCACCTATGGCTCACTTTTCCACAAAATTTTATTGAAATTCACTGAGAACTTTTGGAGATAATGTGCGAGATACTCCGGATCCGGATCCACCCCAAAATTCAATCAGTTCTTCCTTGGACCATCGCCCACCCTTGCACAAAATTTCACTGAATTTCATTGAGGACTTTTCGAAATATCTTGTGGGCAAACATAGAGACAAACATAGGTGAATACATAGCCTCCTCCACCTTCGTTGGCAGAGGTTATAATGTCATCTGGGGAAATCAAGAATATATTTTAAGTCAACGGGAATCGATAATCTCCAATCAATGTCTGCCTGTCTGTCTTATTTAGGAGGCAATTTCTTTCCGAAGATGCTTGTAATTGTTTGTCTTTAGCAAGAATAAAATAGCAAATGTTCTTTATCTCAAATGGCGTGAGTCTGCCTTTCTTTTTCCTTGCAGGAATAGTTTATATTCAACCTGGATTACTAAATGTGTTTGTTGATATAAAGAATAAACTAACAACACTGACGAATCTCCCTAAGGCATATGCCTGTCTTACTGTCAGTTTTTCTATCTATATCTGTCTATGCTCCCTCCGTCTGTCCCACTCCAACCAGCTTGATCGAAGGGTAGCTGACTCTTTTCTTTCGCGGTTTGAAGCAGCTTACGATGCTCAGAATGTGTTGTAGCATCTACTGTATATACCGTAAATACGTACGAAAAAATTCTGACTGCACAGTAACATAATAAAAGGGCATGATGCAAATCGGAACGAGCGTTATACTAGTACTGGCTTCAATTGCAAAATATTGTAATATTTTTCATAACATTCAAGCTCGCTTGGAATTCTGTCTGACGGAGAATCAGGTTGTAGAGTAGAAGTCATCCCCAGTGAAATAGAAAAACTGACGGCAAGACAGGCATATGTCTTAGAGAGATTCGTCAGTGGTGTTATTTTCTTAATATCAACAAACACATTTAGTAAGCCAGGTTGAATATAAACTATTCCCGCAGCGAAAGGGAAAAACACAGACACACGCTATTTAAGATGACGACTAATTGCTATTTTATTCTTGCTAAAGACAAACTATTACATGCATCTTCGAAAAGAAATCGCCTCATTAATAAGACAGACAGACAGACAAATAGACAGACACGTATTCTGGATTATTGATTTATGTTGACTTATTATAATATATTCTTGATTTCACCAAATGACATCATTCAGATTATTGTGGAGGAAAACGTAATAGGCAATTGGGCAGACGGACAAAGGGACAGACAAACAGACAGTCCCTCATTCATTATTCACATTGATTGCTATTTCACTCCTGCAGAGACCAGGCGATTTTATTCAGCATAAGTGAGAATAAACTCTTTCTGTAGATGAAGACATGAAAGACAGAAACAGGTAAAACAAACAGAACGAAAGCGAGGCAGACAGTTCTCGATTATCAGTTCACATTAACTGTAATTATCAGTTCAGATGAACTGGTATTGCAATACTGTTATTGTCAGATGATATATTCAACGAAGTTGAAAATACTACTCTCCCGGACAGGAAGACGTAAAGCATGTGAAAACATAGTGACTAGCACTCTCCAAATAGTGCATTGATAAAGTAAACCGCTATTTTATTCTTACTACTGGTTGATAGTTTTATAAGGCTTATGGAAGAACACGCCTCACCCGTTATACAGATTTTTTTACTTACTGAATTATATTAATTACACCCACGCTCTCGAAGATAGGGCTACACAAAGTGTAGCTAGGTAACCCTCCGCCAAGCCTTGCGCACGGACCCGCCATACAACCTCCATGTCCTTGCTGACTTAATCAGTTCACCGTCCCTTCATACTGTATCACTGACAAACTTTTGGTCAAAGTTCGTCGAGGGCTTCACTAGATGTCGCACCCACAAGGATAAAATAACTTGACCCCATATGACCTTGGCCTTTAACCCCTTGACCTTGCTGACCTAATCATTTCATCGACCCATTATACTGTATCACTGACAAAGTTTGGTCAAAATCCGTCGAGGGGTTCGTAAATTTAAGCACCCACAAGTATAAGCTAAAACGACTCCATATTACCTTGACCTTTGACCCCATGACCTAGCTGACCTAACAAATTCAACGAGTCCTCATACTGCATTACTGACAACAGTTTGGTGTGTTCAGGAGTCAGAAGATATCGATCCCAGAAGAATGTTACTGAGTCACGGATCCACGCACACACCCACCCACGTACGCACGGACAGACCGACTAATTACTTACTTCCTCCTCCACCATAGGTGGGCGGAAGCACAATTATTCTTACCAGGTATCATTAACCAAAGTTGGGCGGAGGCATAATTAGTCTTAACAGAAAGAAGAACAGACTTAGTACAAATTCGGTCAGAAACTTAGGAGACAAGGTTCATGAGTGGGTTGGCTCTGTTACATTTTTTAAAGCCTTCTTCTTTTGTGGACAACATAAAAGCAAGTGGCATTAAATCAAAGTTTTATTGAATTAGCTAATGGATGAGCTAATGGAATGTATACTTTAATCCCCAAGAGAATAACCTCCATAGTGCACGAGACAGACTCGGATGGCTCTCGGCCATGGACACAATAAGTATTCTAGGGAAAAACAAAGACGTACCGCCTGAGGGCCTTCCAATCAGCATCTCCAAAATGCCACAGGAGCATCTTCTTGGGGGGGTCCACAGGATTTTCTGGAACTAGTGGACAAGTTAAGGTGCTAAGGCTGCGACTGGAGGAGCCCAGGAGAGAGAAATGATTAACAGAGCAAGCAGAAAGATTAGTTGTAATGAAAAGGTCAAGTGTTTTGGAACTCATTCCAAGGCAGTCAAGGATTCGGGTAAGGCTCTGTACAAGCTGATCCAAGTCATTAAGGGCAACGAGACGACAGGTGTATGAGAACGTAACAGGCTTACTTTTTTGCCATTAGAACTGAAAGTTAGTATTTGGTGTTTTGAACATATAATCTAACAAGTTATTGTAGCATTCTTCTGTTTTTCTTGTTACAGGTATAATTCACTAATGATGTTTGGATTACACTGTGGTGAGTGAGAGACTGGCTAGTAAAATGTAAATGAGTCATTTGGATGCAGAGAGGAGGACAGGAAGACCGAGAAAAAGCTGCTTGGTTTGAGTGGAGCAGTTTAGAAAGGAGGGCGGTGAAAGATGCGACAGGGCAGCCTGATAGTGGGGGACCTGTTCCAGGCCACTCTCTCCTGCATTAGGGTCTCTGGATATAGGTAGCTTGATAACCTTGAATAAATTTTTACTCGGAAAATGCCGTAACCTTTCCATACAATCACCAAATTAACATCATCAGGAGATTAGAGGTGTACGTATGACAAGTAAAAGTGCTTGATCTGTTAGACAGTAATCTGAAATGTTATCTGTAAATTTAGTGTACACATGAACTGAGCTGCTTATGAGAGAAAACGACGTGATGCTCCAGTAAGTCTGTGACAGTTCTCAAGTACAAAGGAAATGATGAACCCGAAAATTCAGCTAACTTAAGGACATAAATCCAAGATAATCTGAGCAAAATAAATGGACTTTGCAGGGTAGAGCAGATGACTTGGGAGCACAACACTAATTTCTCATGTTACAAGCAAGGTCCATGATACAAGCCGGGTGAAGCAACTGGTGTAGAAAACTGTCAAATTATACAACACTTACCATGATGTAAGTAAGAATAACAAGGAATGTATGAGTTTTCATGATGACATAGTCTAACAGTCTTTTCAGCATTCTTTTCTGATGTGGAGGAAAGTAAGGAAGTATTTGATATATCCCAGTTCATTTAATCTGAAGACCTTTCGTACAGTATTTTGCTTCCCCTGATGTATGGAAAGCTACCACAATTCTGGTGGCATATTGCCGGCTTCTCTAGATCCGCCGCATCAACTGCCATGAATAAAAAGAACAATTGACTCTACATCAGCAGGACTAAGCCACTTTTGCGTTTGCAGCTTCACTCACAAACAGGCCAGTGGTAAAGAGAAAACCAATATATATTCATGAATTTAATTAACCCAAGGCATCACGGCTCGGGGGCACCGTATCTTAGTAACAGGGCCACATTTTAGATTTTTTGCTTTACACAAATATTAGGCCAGTGGTATGCAACATTTAAACTTCTTGAACCACATCATTAATCAGTATGCAAGTAAGGGCCGCAAACTATTGACGAATGATAATTAAGTGCTATCATTAACTATTCACACCTATGTACAGAAAAAAAAACATATGTACAGTACATACGCACTGTACACAAACTACCGATTTACTGTATATTCAATAAAATACAGTGTTTTTCCTACTAGTCTATGAAGCAGACAATTTAAACTGTACCCATGGCATCTCTGTTAGTATGAAGTTTACAAACTTAATAAAAAAATGTTAACAAAAAGGCTTCATGACAGTAAAGCCATAGGCAGATGGCTGTTGCCAATTAATATTGTAATTTATTTTTATTGTATAAAACACAGAGGACCGGAACAAAGTCACTAGAAGGTCGCATGTGTTCTGCGGGCAGCAGATTGTGCATCCTAATATTGCGTCAACTGCTAGGTGTTCTTGCCAGTTTTCAAGGTTCTACATTCACTCCACTCCCTTTGTCTTTCTCACACCCTCCCATCCCGCACGATGTATCAGTCTGAGGATGCCGTATCTCAGTAACTGGGCCACCTTTTCTCCTGCAAGTTTATGCACATGACAATCCTTTGGTAATGGCACTGTTTATCAGTTTTCAGGGCTCTGTATCCTTCATCACCCTTACCTGCCATGGTGCATCATACATTGTGAATATCTTGTTACAATAAGCTAACCACTTTTTGTGAAGCTTTACATACAGTGGCGAAGGTGAGATAACTAATTTCTCAAGGTTCTGTTTCCCCTTCAACACCCCCACCCCTTCCTTCAATGATACGTAGTTTCCTGGTAAGTAAACCTCTTAATGTTGTGTATTAGCTTCGTCAGCCACAAGATGCCACAGGAATTTAATCATACTGTGATTAAAGATAATCGCCTAATAGAAAAGGAGTTAATGAGGGTTTTGTCTAATTCAACCGGTTAATGCATCTCAGTTAAACATGATGAAATAACAAGATATTGCAAGAAAAAATTAAATGATACCTCTTCGGGGAAAATAAAAATCAATGCACAGACAAAGAATGGCGGAAACAACTACTCTTGACTCCCTGGGACGATTCGACTTTTGGGGAAACCAATGACAGAAAATGAGCTTCAACAAATTACCATAGAAGGAAATCGATTAATTTTATGTACTGAGCTAAATAAAGACATTCAGCGTACTTTACAGCATCAGCTTTGTAGTAGAGTATATGGTATTCTTGACTTAATAAGTAACCAGCCCAACCACGATGGTATTTTTAGTTGGCACGTTTGAATACGAAGCGGCACTGAGAATCCTGTCCTGTGCATTGATAACCGATCAGGCCTCATTCCGGGGATTGGATGGTGTTGTCACAATGAAAATTGATTTTATTTTTTGACGGCTAGTTCTTTGTATGAAAGACATTCTCGATTTCTCTAGTTATTCAGTTGACGTATGAGTATTGTATGGATTTGTTTATTACCTTTGCATTTTCTAACCTTTCCAATCGTGTAATTATGACTATGATGGCATCATTATATTATTCCAGGCTTCCCAGTCGTATGACTATGATGACGGTGGTAGCAATATACGAGTATTTTCCCCTCTCCAATCGCACGGAAATGATAGAGGACACTTTCAGCGCACGCCAACATTCCCCCAATCATCGTAAGTATTGCAGAAATCACAAGGCCATCAGGAACGTGACAATGAGCCAGAGAGCCTCCAGGAACTGCAGTAGCTGGCTGTTCCTCATGCGAACAGCGCCGTCTGGCTGGTTTATTGACACTGGGGCTCTCGGTGGACAGTTAATGGCTGGCGTTCTTTTCTTGATGCCTCACCGGCATCATCGGTTATAGACCCGCCAGGTTTTTCTTGTCATTTATCAAAGCACGTTATTTTTGTCTTGGCGTCCTCGCCTGTCTACATAATTTCATTTTGCTTTTGCTGGTCAGTCATAATAGTACGGTAAGTCATCTATTCTTTATTATGGACTACATAGGATGCGTGACGGCATTAAAAGAACTGTGTGTGTGTGTGTGGGTGTGTGTGTGTGTGTGTGTGTGTGTGTGTGTGTGTGTGTGTGTGTGTGTGTGTGTGTGTGTGTGTCTGTCTGTCTGTGTGTGTGTGTGTGTGTGTGTGTGTGTGTGTGTGTGCGTTTATCCTCACGGTTCTGTTATTTTGTACATGTCAGTCACATCGCTTAATCATTCCTTGATTCCTCACTTCCATCCTCCACCATGGACTCGCTAGATTTGGTTGTAATTTACAGATGTGTTTCCCTCACCACCCTCAGTCAAACATTAAGGTCACAGATGAAGATCTAAGTTGATGGAAGGGCGATATCTAATGAATGCCTGATCCAACTGAGCTCAAACTTGGTTCGTATCCTGTATGTGGGAATGGGAAGCTTTTCGATGTTGGTGCAGGTAAAACAAAGGTCAGGGTCACGACTCAAGGTCAAGTTCGTGCGAGGGGTCGCTGTGCCTTTTGATCATTTTTTAGTACTTTATTCGTGATGTTTTCAGTCGAGCTTTTATTAAGCTTTGAGTATGTAGAAAAGGTGGCTCAGTCCAGGGCCGGTTCGGCCAGAATGGTGTAATAATTAGCTTATTTAATACCGCGGTTCACACATAAACCATTGGTGCCAATTATTAAAATTGAAAGCACCAAAGTGTGGGTAGAGACCCGAATTTTTGACGATAATTTGTAAAGAATGTGATGATGTTGCAACCTGTCTCATGCTTCTGTATCAAGGATGACTGCACTCTGTAGTGTGGGATGCAGGATGATAACACCTAACAGATCCACCTGTCCTACAAAAGACAGTGAGAAATTATTAGAGTCTTGTTTTTACGTTTGTTTTCTCAGTAAAAACAGTCAACAGTTTAAAATTTACAGTTACCTGATTAAAATTTAGGTATACCTGGTATTCTTTAACAGAGCTGTTGTTGAAAGTAGAGCTGACTGTAATGCTTGGGTAAAACTTCAGTTAATTATATTCTAGTCATGCAATTCGGGTTTTCCCCAGCATTTGTAAGTACAAACAAGTTTGCTGAGGTAACACTAGTTGTACCGTACAGTCTTATTCTGCCCAAACTGCATTATGTGATTACTTTCATCAGAATAAGGCATGTTTTCACACATTCCAAACCTGTATCCAGAGAAATTTCATAGTCCGGTATAAAATAACTTTCGTAAACGGCGATCCATTGACAGATTATCTTTTCCATGATGTTTTGCAAATTGTTTATTTCGTAAGAGTATTATTCACAGTAGCGGTGTCCACAGCTGACATGTGCTGTGATCCTTGCTGTGGCTTGTTACTGGCAAACGTAACCTCCTTGCCCTGCCCCGCCCTGCCCTTCCCTGCCCTGCCCTGCCCTACCCTGCCCTGCTACCTGCTCCCCCAACACTGCACATACAATACATTTGTGCGAGTATGGGCTATTGAGAGAGAGAGAGAGAGAGAGAGAGAGAGGGCGGGGTTCTGGACTTTGAAGACAAAATAGCAGAAGAGAATGTGAGTAATTGAGGAGAACATTGGTCCTTCACTGAGCTATTTCTGGCTGCAGCTAGGAATGTCACAGCATAAAGGAGGTTGATGTTAAATTATTGATGATGATGATGATGATGATGATGTTGATGATGATGATGATGATGATGATGATGATGATGGTATTATCTGGAGGAAGAGAAAGTACAGGAAAATGGCACACTCGAAGACAAAAATATTAACTATTTTGTTGTTGCTATCGGCAGATGGTAAGAACAAAATTCAGCCTCGTGTCGTAATGGAATTCTGTCACTTTCCAAGTCACCTCTGACGACTGTATAAAATTAGCTATTGTTACTGTTAGACGGTTTTATTCAGTTTTATCAGTAACCTCTCGTGTCCACCAATCAACTGTCCTTGGGCAAACACAGAAGGTAAATGTAAATTTCACCTGTGGCGTCAGCACCTGAAGCACCAATGGCCATTTGATCTTTCAATGTGTGATGAATAGAGGAGAACCATCTGGCAGGGTACTGGGCCCTGTGACGCCTCGCCAGTAGCCGAGAAGAGGAACAATTACTGGCCGGTGTCTGGTTGTGATGCTGCTGGGGGTGGAGAGCGATGGAATAATTGCTCCTGAGGACGCCGGGGAGGGGAAAGGACCGGTACACGATGGATGGGATTGCATTTAGAAAATATGGAGATTCATGAAACGCAGGATTATACAGTTATCCGACCGGTTGTGGAGAACTGAAATATTATCGTATCTGCCTACAATGAAAGAAACTGATAAAAAATGCGTCATATGTAAACGATACACTCTATTGTCACTGGTTTGTTTCTGGCGTTCTCAAACCTGTATTTCTATCTATCTATCTATAGCCCGACGCCCTAATCCCGCAAAGGGTGGCCGCAGACAAAACGCCTCCAAGTCACTCTGTCACCCACCATTTGACTACCCTCCCCCCAACTCACCCCCCCCTCCCTCATATACCTCTCAACTCCATCCCTCCACCTCATCCTCGGTCTACCCCTCCCTCTCCCTCCCTCCACCTCACCTACATACACCATCTTAGTCAGTCTTTCATTCTCCATTCTCTCCACATGTCCAAACCACCTCAGTGTATTTCTCCTAATCTTTTCAACCACATCCACATCTACCCCACAACGTTCCTTCACTTCTTCATTCGTCAACCTGTCCCTCCACGTCACTCCACATGCTCCTCTCAAGTAACTCATTTCCACTGCTCTCACTCTTGACTTGTTCCCCTCTTGCAAGGTCCACGCCTCGCTTCCATACGTCAGGGTAGGGATCACAATACCATCATGCAGTGACTTCTTAACTTCCATACTCATCTCCCTATTTCTCATCACTGCTTTCAGTGTACCAACAACCTTTCTTCCCTGCTGTACCCTTTCACGTACTTCATCCCCCAAAGTTCCATCCTTACTCATCACACTACCCAAGTACTTGAATGCACTCACATTCTCCATATCCTCACCATCCAACCTCACTGCACACTCTGTGACTTCATTCCTCTCAAACACCATAACTTTACTTTTGTTTACATTAACTTTCAGCTTCCTCCTCCTACACACTGTCCCAAATTCATTCACCAAACCTTGCAACTCCCATTCATCTTCACTCAACAATACTGTATCATCAGCAAACAGCAACACCGGAAGCTTCCAAATCTCACCCTCATTCATTGGGGCCACCCCCACATCCACTGCCCTACCTTGCACCTCCTTTACAACCCCATCCATATATATATTAAACAGCCATGGAGACATCACACAACCTGTTTCAGTCCCACATTGAGATCAAAGAACTCACTCAGCTCACCATCCACTCGCACCGTAGCCCTAGCTCCCTCGTACATACTCTTCACAGCACTCAACAATTTCCCCTCCACTCCATATATTCTTAATACCTTCCACATACCTTGCCTATCTATTCTGTCATAAGCTTTCTCCAAGTCCATGAAGGCAGCATACACTTTCCTTCCCTTCTCTAGATACTTCTCCACTAAACATCTTAGAACAAATATCTGATCTACACACCCTTTTCCCTTCCTAAATCCCCCTTGTTCTTCTCCAACTAGCTCCTCTGTCATATGCCTAACCCTATCAATGAGTATTCTACCATATATTTTACCAGTCACACTAAGAAGGCAAATACCCCTATGGTTACCACATACTTCTCTCTCCCCTTTTCCTTTGTACAGAGGAACAATTATACCTGATTTCCAGTCCTCTGGAACCCTTCCCTCTTCCCAAGCCAATCTACACAACTTCCATATCCACTCCACAACAATGTCACCCCCATACCTAAGCATTTCACCACACACTCCATCAATTCCTGGGACCTTTCCCAGCTTAATCTTCTTCATCGCTTCCACTACTTCCGACCTACTGATCTCTTCCTCCCTCCTCTCATCTCTTCTTCTCCCAGCCATTCCCCAACCACTTATACTTGCACTGCTCTCACTCTCTACATTCAACAAATCCTCAAAGTGCTCCTTCCATCTCCTCAATTTCTCTCTCTTCTCCACCAACAATCTATTATTCCTATCTTTCACTCCCCTACTATTTCCCCTTTCACACTACCTTACTTTCTTTATCTCCTTCCAAAATAATTTCTTACTCTCCCTCCATTTCACACTCAGATTCCTCCCAAACTCTTCATCCACTTTCTTCTTACTCTCCTTCACCAGTCTCTTAACCTCCCTTCTCCTGCTCACATATACCTCTCTCTTCTCTCTCTCATCTTCTCCCCTACCTCTACTCGCTAACCATTCACCATATGCCTTCTTCTTTTGTTCCACAGCTCGTTTCACCTCATCATTCCACCATGCTGTCCCTTGCACACCCTTGCATCTCCTCCTCACTCCACAAACCGCCTCACACGCTGCGCTTATCTCTTCCGTGAATATCTTACATACGTCTTCCACCCCTTCCATCTGCTCTAGCTCATACCTTCCCTGTATTTACAACGTCATATGATATTCAAACATATTTATGTAATTAAGGACCCATTGTTCACAGTTGTCAAAAACTGTATGCTTCCATACCCGTGAATATTCTTTACGAATAATTTGTTCAGCTCTTGTTCGCCAAAAAACTACGAAATAGCTAAGACAGGCACGTAAGAAGAAAAAGAAAAAACTAGTCTGATGAGCAGCAAGAATTAGATAGTAAGTTCCATCTCCCCCTTACTCAGCCCAGAAAGAGAGAGAGAGAGAGAGAGACAGACAGACAGACAGACAGACAGAGACAGACAGACAGACAGACAGACAGACAGACAGACAGACAGAGAGGGGGGGTGTCACAGCATCTTACGAGCATACAGTGTAGTAGCGCGTCATCGTACTGAAAGAATTAACCTCTTCAATACGATGACGCCATTTCGGTTAATTGTTGGTTCCCCTAAGTGATTTTGTTTCTGGTAAAATAGATCTTTCATTGTGAAAATGTTCTATAGCGTTCATGAACACCATTAATGGGTTGACAGCCTTGTATCTCCTTCCTGCTGCCATCAGAGGAGTTTAACTTATCACAGTAAAGACGCTCATACTGAAGAATAGGTGGTAGCCAAGTGGTAAATAGAGGACTGCTGACCGAGGTGCAGACATCAATACCAGCTGGTGCAGGGTACAGTCTGAAGATATAAATTTTGTTACTACCGTCACACCAGTGATGAACCAAACAGCCTTAGGGTGTTTTAGTATAGACGGTATGGCGGTATGGTAACAGTGTTCATGTGACCATGTAAGATGCCATCCAGTGTGCGTAGGAGGACTGCCCAGAGTCCGACGCACCAAGGAAGAAAAAATCGGTGGGTCGCCTGGTTTCCAGATTACGTCGATACTTCGCATATTTTTTGTTCATTGTTGCCTCTGCCAGATTACTTTATGCTGCCCCAGAGAGCACACTAGTACTGAAATATTTCAAGGTGGAAATATCTAATCCTTCTAGGTGGAGAAGTCGTTTCAGAGGTAAACTGAGAACAATAGCTGGATGTTGCAAGAACACAGTATAAATGATATCACCGATAACGAAAGGGATTAATGAAGGCTGTACTTGGCATAAAGGGCTTAATGAAGGCTGTACCTGACAAATTCAGTATGAAATGTGTCTCCATGGCTGAAGTAAACTGCCTAGAGATGGCAAGAACAAGAAATGGTTAATTAGAGTCATGCATGATGCCTCGGATCGCTCCACGTTTCCCCCATGTATTAACCGAAATTTGTAAGATAATTAACCCATTCTTTAGCATTACTCTTTTCAGAATTATTCTTGCCCCCTCGAGACGATGCTATTCCGCTTAGGCGAGACTGTGAACTGGAGGAGTTAGATGCAACGTTCATTAATCCCTTCAGTGCGAGAAGTATACCCTAAACCGAATAAATGTTACGGGGAGGGGTGGAGGGAATGGTTTATGTTTTTTATTCTACAGTACATTCATCTCTGGTAATAAAGGAAAAGAGATACCACGTACAATATTTCTGCTCAGTGTCATACAAGACGATATGTCTATCCAATTTATCTTTCAGTGCTGGCCTACGTGTGTGGCGATCCTACTGCCAAGCATGTGTGGTGCAAGCAGTTTCGTATTTCCAACGGTATAGTAAGCAAGATGTAGCAGTTCTGAACTTGTTTCATTTTCATTTATTATCGTCCAGATTAAGAATGATTACAATTATTTTTTTTGCATCTTTTAATCCTAGGAGAAAATTGGGATTGAAAGCGTTCGTTTACATACAATTAAATCAGCTTTAATTATCTCCAGACAAATCAAGAATAATTACATCTTTCTTTACAATATATTATTTATCTATCTATCTATCTATATACCTAGGCTGCTTCCCCCAAGGAAAGGAAGGTAGCCGAGACAGGACGACTCACTCTCCATTTACTCATCTATTCAAACACATTCATTCGCATCTTAGCCCCAAAGGGGAGAACGGGCAGATCCTCACCGCATCACACCACACAAGGGTCAACTGCGCAATGCAATCAGTGACATCCGCAGCAGGGCCCGACAGCAGAACTGGTTTACCCCTGCCACATCATAACAGACCCATCCCCTTACCCGCACCTGACCTGACTAGCTGATCAGACCAAATGCGGGAGAATATCCCCTCAGGGCTGCGTCATCACTTATTCATTCACAATTTCTCTCCATTTATTTCTGTCACGCACAGCCACTCTTCCTTGCTCAACAGACATCCCTCTCGCATCCAGCGCTCTCTTCACGCTGTCCATCCATCCTATTCGTGGTCTCCCTCTCAGCCTTACACCTCTCACATCAGATCTAGTTATCTTTTTCACCAATCGTTCATTATCCATTCTCTCCATATGCCCAAACCATTGCAACACCCTCTGCTCAACTCTACCAGCCATCTCCCGAACAATTATTTATAAAGGAGTGAAATAATTTTTCTGATATTTTTCCGCAATGAATGTACGAAAAAATACAGTGATGCTGTAGTAGCGCAAAGCATAAATAAAAGTGAAGTAATATTTGTACAAAGCGAAAATCTGCTGACTCGGTTTTGGGGTCGGCGACTCCCGAGGGAGGTGGGTGGTAAAACACAATACTGGGAGAGAGATTGAACGGCTTTATTGCTGTTATTGTTGTTTACAACAGCTGGACTGGACTTCCCCAGGCATACTTGGAGAGAGAGAGAAGAGAATGGGATAGACAGATCCACTGAAGGCAACCTGCATCACCTTTGTTAACAGGTAAGTATTACTTCTTCCTTGCTCCAACACCCACCGCCACGCAAACCCATCCCCCCCACCCCTCTCAACCCAAATCACGTTTTTGTACCCAGGACTCGCGAAACGAAAACGGATGTTTTGTTTTGAGCGGTGTGTGTGTGTGTGTGTGTGTGTGTGTGTGTGTGTGTGTGTGTGTGTGTGTGTGTGTGTTTAAACAAATAGTTTAAAAAGTTGTAATCTGATTTCAATCAGAATTGGGGGAACGGTTGAAGGACAGAACAAGAGGAATGTTCTTGTCTTTCAAGAACAATAGGTCAAAGATGTAGGTCACGGGGCTGGGTCAAACGTTGATTCAGCAAAATCAACGTCAACAGTTTTTATCCAGTTGTGACAAAACTTGGAGGAAGAGCTGAGGGTATGGCAGGAATTGGGTGATTCAGTTTTGAGAACGCTCATTGAAAGACCAAGGTCAAGGTCAAGATCAAATTTTCGATGTGGATGTGTGATGGTTAACAAAATATCTCAAATAGTTATAGTCTGCCTTTAAACAAGCTTGGCTGAATGGCTGAGGGTGAGGCACGGAGTGAAGATTTTTTTTTTTTTTTTTTTTTTTTAGAATTATAAGTCAAATTCGCAGATCATGGGGCAAGGTAAACTGAAAATTTTCATCCAATATACACCACTTGTGAAAGGTTGTGGATAAGACACGAATAACAGGGTGTGATCATGAGCACAATCAAAGGTCAAGGTCACAGGGAAAGGTCAAAGGCCATATATACAAGACAAGGTCAGCTCAGAGTTTTGGTCTTATTTGAACGAAATTTTGTAGAAAAGTTAAGGGTTAGATAATACAGAATATTCATAAACTCTTAACAAAAACTTTATTTTGTAAAAGTCATAAAGATTTTGATCAGGATAATATTAATTAACAAAAATAAAAGTGACAGCAGCAGAATAAACTACAAATATACAGAAATATATAATTAGTCTTCAGAGTGTTAAGAAAATATTGCCACAGATATATAGCATAGCAAGAATTACTATATCCTTTATATATTAAGGTAACTCATGAAACTACAGCTCCACCATCAAGTTAGCCTACTGTTCCACTGCGTCTAGTTCACGCTTCGAGCATATGTCACTTTCTCCTCGACATTTCACATCAAAGAGGATCATCTGTGGGCAAAGAAACATTCCAAGCCTCTCTCAGTTATTCCAGTGCATCTACTTCACACTTACAACATGTACTGTTCATCATTTTCCTCCTTGATGTACAGCACAGTATCACAGAAAATTGTCTATAAGCAGAGAAACACACCATACCACTCTCAGTTATTCCACTGCATCTACTTAATAATTTGGTAATGTCCATTATATTGTTCCCTGATACACACTATCAGGGAAAATCATATTAGGGCTGAAAAACATGCAGCTCCAATTGCATCTTTACTAGTCCACAACATCATACTCGTTGCACACGAACACGACAACCCACGAGGCTAAAAAAATACAGTAAAACCCAAACTTTTCACCAAAGATTGTTTACCTCATAAGGCAATGCAACAGATTTAAACACACCTCACCTCTCCCACACACACAACACACCATCACAATGCTCCAAGAACTAAACAATGAGATCAACAACAAAAATTAGTACAAAGAAAATGGAAAACTGTAAGGCCTTTGTAACAACACTTTGTCACTCCACAGACACCTCCAGACTCAACAGAATATTTAACAGTATCGTTAAATCACAAACATGCACTTCCAAGACCCATGCCACCATCACCTCCAACACCAAACACATCACTACCTACAAAGACCAAGCAAACATTCTTATAAACCACTACAAAACATAAGTCACAACACGCACAGAGTCTGAAAAACAAACATCTCATCATAGGCCGACCTATCCTCTCGATCACAATGCAACCCCCTTCACTCTGAACAGGCAGTTAACATCATCAAGGACAAGAACCCTACAAACACAGGGCCAGTTGGTATCAGCAACCTGTACCTGATACCTTAAGAACTACAAGGCATCCAGACCCTGACAAACATCAGCAACTACTCATATTCACACTGCAGCATTCCCAATATCTGGAATCATGGAACAAACACCACTATACCTAAACCAAGCATTGACCCGACACTCCTTTCTTTGTACAGACTCGTAACACTACTTAGCACACAATCCATAATAGCATTATAGGTGAACGTCTCATCCTCAACAAAGTCATTCCCCTTGCTCCCCTTGCTCTTTCGTGGCACGGATTCAGAGCAATGCACTCTACAAGCACCCTACTGACTAATCTCACGCAACGAGCATCAAATGGCATCAACTCCACGACACCAGCTCTGAGTACATTTCTCACAACAGATAAGGAAAGCCGTAGATGCCATCCCGCGATGGAAAGCAATCACCAAGATAATGAAAATGAATATGGAGAACAACACTAAATGTTCGCTAGCCAACTATTTATCTGGTGGATAAACAAATGTTACATTTCACGGCAAGCCATCATGAACAAGAAATTTCCTTAACGGAGTTCCAAAGGGCTCTCTTCTCTCACCTATTCTCTTCGACCTAAACATACATAATCCCACAACCAAACCACCTACAAACATTGCCTCATTATCCAGATGACATCACCAAAATAACCACACACCATGCTGCAGACACAGACTACACAATGCAAAAGGACTTCCTCTACACACTGCAGATTTGTGTGAAAAACAAGCTGAAGATTGCCCCAGCCAAATCCAACACCACACTCATCATCAGCAGTAAACATGACCACAGGTACTCCCCCCACATCACACTAAACAATGTACATGTGCCTCACACACCCTCTATTAAGATCTTTGGAGTGACATAAAACACTGGACTCTCCTTCAAGGGCCATGTACATCAAGAGGTGGTGCATCCCCACACTCAGTGCACTAAGGGTAACTATAAGGCCATACTCTGGGGAACAAAACGAAACACTCTCCTTACTGTACAAATATGAGATGAATGTCATAGCCTCCCCGGCATGGGCTCCCAGCCTATCTAGTGTTCGCTACAGCATTTTGCAAACCATACAGAACAATGCTTAATGCATCGTCACTGGCTCCACCAAAATCACTCCCACAGCTTACTTGCAATCTGAAGCGAAAGTCCTCCCTGTCAGAAATTACCTCGATATGCGGGGCACAAAATTCTCTGCAGCAGTCTTCTCCAATACACAACACCCCTGTACTTATATGTAAGAAACACACAACACACCTAGGCACATAAAACACTCACCACACAAACATTATCAAACCCTCTACAACAATATTCCACCTCCAGATATTCAAACAATAACAATGAAAAAAACACCTACTTATTGTATTCATGTGCAGGGCAATACAACACCTCGATCACCACCATACTAACGCCCCCCTCTTCCCTCCGTGCATCAACCCATCGGAGGTGTCCTTAAATTGAGCTGATTGAGTTCACCTAGCTACACTCAGAGCAGGACACCACCCAGCCTTCCTCAACTAATAGTTTAAATTAGAGGACATTATCTATGGGCAGAGAAACACACCAGGCATCTCAGTAATTGAACATTACCCAACAGAGGAGAGTGGGAAGCAGAACAGGTGTAATGTTAAGTGAACTTTTGTCCTTGGGTGTACCTAGGTGGCACCTCCCCGACTGCCTTACTCCCCGTCTCCATCCAAGCCTGGAGAAGAATAAAGGATCCTAGTCAGTCTTTGCAATAAGCAAATCTCAGTTGCAGTGGTTCAGTAATATCACAGATCATTGTCTTTGGTATAAATTTTTCATCCTAGTACTAACTCAAGATTGGCCATGAAGTGTCAGGAGTGGAAATAAAAGCTTAAAGTAACAATCTCATACTCAAATCATGCTCAAGAAAATTTGTGATTATGGTACCTGGAACTTGGCCTTCATTTGGGGAGTGAAGCGATTGACCCAGTCCCCAGTGACACCTGTAGGGAGAGAAGAACACAGGATGAACACTGAGAACACTGCTACTGAGAACATACAATACTCAGTGTAAATTCACCTGACGGAACTGAGCCACTCATACAACTTGAAAACTAAGTCGCAGTTGCGTGAATTTAGATGAATCTTAGTAATGAGGTGGACATGAGCCTCCTTCATTAATAGTTAAATTGACCTTCCAGTCTGACTTTACTTGGCCATCAACTGAGCTGCAAAGGGTTATGGATCTTTGTCAGGTAAAACATGCTATTTCACCTTTATCTGTGGGCTCACCTGAATCTCTCCCAGCTTATATCTACCTGTTTCTAGTAAAGGGTGGTCCATATATCACACTTTGACCTGTATTCTTGTCAGTTAAGGAAAGGGTTGACACCTTTTCCTAAGTGGTTTGTTTATTACAACTTACTGTACTCTTCAGTGTTACATAAATACTTCTAAAGTCACCATACTCCGCAAAAATAACGTACAAAAGGATATTAACCACCCATATTTCATAATAAATCAGTAAGGAAGAGGTGTTAGGGAGCTTCCTTACCCAGTAAGAATATAGGCCCATGTGTTGCAGGGACGGCTCAGTCAGCGTAAACAGTATCTTCTTCCAATAAATCTTTTCTATTTATCTGTCCATAGCCAGACGCCTTTATCCCGTAAGTGGTGTCCATGTCACCCTGTCCCCTGCCATTACTGTGCCCTGCCCCCTAGCTCATGCACGGCTGTCTCATATACCTGTCCACTCCATCCCTCCCTCTCATCCTCGGTCTCCCACTCCCTCTCCCTCTTTTCTACCTTTTTACTACTTCCCATAAATTTTTCCATCCTTAATACTCTCCACGTTTTTGCTGTCACTGACTGCATGGTGGATTAGTAGTTTCATGATGAAGCCAACATCTCTGCTTTCCCCATACCAGCAGACTGAGCCAGGACCACATGATACAAGGGTGCAATATACCATCCATCTTGTGTATCGTTGTATGCCCAGCTTAGCATACTGTAACCTGGTCATTCAAACCTGACATGCTTAACCTACTTTGTCTCACTGGCTTGCATCCATTAATGAGGTGAGTGAAGATGATGATGATGTGACGACAATGATGATGAACACTACGACGAAGACAGTGATGATGATGATGATGATGATGGTGATGATGATGCCGATGATGATGATGTGACGACAATGATGATGATCACTATGACGAAGATAGGGACGATGATGATGATGATGATGATGATGTAACGACAATGATGATGAACACTACGACGAAGACAGGGACGATGATGATGATGACCATGATGATGATGACGATGACGATGATGATGATGATGATGATGATGACGTAACGAAAATGATGATGAACATTAAGACGAAGACAGGGATGATGATGCTGACGATGATGATGATGATGTGACGACAATGATGATGATCACCAAGACGATGACAGGGATTATGATGATGATGACGATGGTGGTGATGATGACGATGATGATGATGATGTAACGATAATGATGATGAACACTACGACGAAGACAGGGATGATGATGATGATGATGGTGGTGGTGATGTAACGACAAAGATGATGAACAAAAAGGCGACGTCTGGGATGATGATGATGACGATAATGATGATGATGATGATGTAACGACAATGCTGATGATGATCATGATGATGATGATCATGACGATGACGATAACGACAATGATGAATACTACGACGAAGACATGGATGATGATGATGATGATGATGATGATGATGATGATGATGATGATGTAACGACAATGATGATGAATACTAAGACGAAGACAGGGATGATGATGATGATGATTATGATGTAACCACAATGATGAACACTAAGACGAAGACAGGGATGATGATGATTATGGTGGTAATGAAGGCAATAACAATTATAATGATGACAATGATTTGATGACTGACGATAATAAATAAAAAGAGGATGATTAAGATTATGATGACAACAACAACGACGCTAATTAAACTCACCCTTCCTCACAAACTCAGCCTCTCCTGGCACCATTTCAGGATTTTCCGGGATGAGACTGATGTTAGTGGCAGGTCTGGCCTTCATGTTGGCAAAGCTGGAATGCTGGGCCACCTGCAGCAGCTCGTCTTCCGTCAGGCCTGTGGCGAGGAAGTGGTCCAGGCGCTGAAGTTCCCTCAGCAGGTCCTTGTTCATGTCTTCGTAGCATAGCCAGAGGAGGTTTGGGTGGGTGCGTTTTGCCCATGCCTCGCTTAAGTGGCTCCAGTATGGCCCTAGCAAAACTGTGAAGATGAAGAAGAAGGAGAAGAAAAAGAGAGAGAGAGAGAGAGAGAGAGAGAGAGAGAGAGATGGGAAAAAAGGTGACGGTGTGCGAGAAGAAGAAAGAGAGGCAGAGGAAGGTGGAGAAGAAAAAGAGGAAGAAGAGGGATTAATGCACTTTATATCTATCAACTGGATTATAATCAACATCAATCAGTTTATTAATTTCTGCAAAGTACCATTCTTCATTCTCTCTCTCTCTCTCTCTCTCTCTCTCTCTCTCTCTCTCTCTCTCTCTCCTTACCTAAATTTCGGCACCACAAATCCAGGAACTCTTCCAGGTCGCCCTTGAAATTCATTGACTTGAGGAGTCTTTGAAGGTGGTAGTAAGACACACACACGTCACCGGGATGTCTAGCCACATATATCACCTACGAATGAAAATGTAAACCATTATCATCATCTTTATCTTCATTTTCATCTGCACCATTCTTATTTCAAAAGATGATTTAAACGGCTTAAGTTCGTATTTGTGGACTACGGTAGAAACCAAAACAGATCAAAACAAGAAGCGGTGCCAAGGAACAGCAAACCCGTCCCTGTGAGTCATTTTAGTGCTGACGTATAAACACAACTGGATATCTAGTCATAGATGTCACATACCAAATTTGAAGTAAACCAGGTGAAAATATACGATTTAATGGCCATTTAAAATTTTAGGCCAGATCCACTTGACACTGAACCCCCTGCCGCTAACTGGGGGATGATCCCCATGATGTAATGAGGCATGTTATAGGATGCAGATTTGAAAGACGCACCTATAGGTTTTAGTTTCGTCAATATGACGAATTTGATAGAGTTATGGCCCACATCCTGGCCCTAGGCCCAAAATTTAATCAGGTGATCAGAAGGTCACAGCCCTTCATCCCTTTAATTTTAGTTAAGATCGCACCAGAAGTTCACACAAATAGTTGTCAACATAAACAGACAAACCGAGTTAAAGCAATACCCGTCCCCAACACCCTCCGGGCCTGGGACTGGTAACTAACAGTTTCAGAGAGAGAGAGAGAGAGAGAGTGAGAGAGAGATCATTTTAAATTAAAACTAATTAGCTAATTTTATTGTGTAGCCACAACAAGGAAGCTTTGCTCTAACTCTCAGCTGTATAGAAGTATGTCTAATATAAACAAGATCTGAAGACCCTAAGGTATCTTCTTGTGTAACATCAACAAGGGACCTGAAGACAAAGGTGTCGAAAAACTCAGATGTAAATTTTACGTTTGTCTCAATAACTGGCTAACTGCATGCTAAACTGTAGCTATATTCCATTTAGATCATAAGGGAGACCAGAGCTGTATATCCAGAAATGTATATCTCTAAAACTTTTGTGGTTTTATCTAGAACGTGTTGCAAAGAAAAGACTGAGCAGATTTGAATTCTCTACTAGGCTAAATGCAAAATATTATGTTAAAGTTATACAGAAAGCTTTTTTTTTTTTTCATAGGATTTTCACCCAAATATTGGTATCTCAATTAATTTCTGAGATATTTCAATTTAAAAGAAGCAATTTTTGAATAAAAATGAGTATATCACCTTCAAAAATAGGTCAAGGTCATATATATTTGGCAAAGATACTTGGGTAACCCTAGGCTACCTTCATGTGTAATGTCATCAAGATAAAAAAAAAAGTGCAAAGAAAAATAGTACTGACGAAAACATGGAGCGTCGCCATTTATATGGCGAAGCTTAATAAGGTTTATGCTGCCAGAGAGAGAGAGAGAGAGAACTTCACCCACCTTACAGCTCTCAAGAATGGATGACGGGAGAAGCGAAAAGGGCAGATGGGATGTGATTATTCTAGGAGAAGGATGGGACTCAGCATGGGCCAAAAATATCCCAGTGTTGCTCGGGTCCTCGTCTGGATGTTGCTTTAAAGAACTGTCCACAGGAAAACTGGGCCGGGGAAGATCTGGATGGTAAAGTGAGTCACCACTGAAAAAAAGGATGGTTGTCAGTCTCTCTCTCTCTCTCTTTGCTGTTTGTTCCACTCTCATTATCTATTCATATATCTATCTATCTACCTGACTCTCCGTCTGCTTGTCCCTCTCTGTCTAATAATTTACCTGTCTATCTGTCTGTCTGTCTGTCCCTCTCCATTTATCTAATCATCTATCTGTCTATCTGTCCGTCTATCTATCTGTCTATCTATCTACCTGTCTGTCTGCTTGTCCCTCTCTCTTTAACTAGTCATCTTTCTACCTGCCCATAAGTCTCTATCCATCAATCTTTCTTCTATCTATCGATCTATATGTCTCTGTCTATCTATCCCCTGTTAATCTTTCTATTTGTCTGCCTGTCCATCTATCGCCTGTAAGAGTACTGAACAGGGGTAGCACTGGACAAAATAATTATACTGTCCTATTAGGAAACTCCCTCTCTCTCTCTCTCCCTCTCTCTCTCTCTCTCTCTCTCTCTCTCTCTCTCTCTCTCTCTCTCTCTCTCCATCCTTTACACACCACTTCTTCATGACTAGCACCATATTCTAGTGATAATAATAGCTCAGTGACAGACAATGACAATGCTGTGGCTGTACATCCTTTACACAGCACTTCTTCGTGACAAGCACCATATCGTAATGTTAATCTATTATACTCCAGCAGTCAAGATGGGGAGATGGCAAATTTAGGCGAAACTACATAGTTAGATCATACTAACTATACTCTGTTTACTCTAACTTGGCATAAAATTGCCCCTTCTAACTAGAATGTGGAGTGGTAGCAGATGAACACTAGAATATGGTGCTAGTCACGAAGAAGTGCCGTGGAAAGGATGCCTCACCGTGATAGTATATTATTCTACCAGTGAATTATGGGATATAAACTGAAAAAGGATCAAAATATCCACCTACACTCCCTTCACTTTAACTTGGCACAAATTTCCGTCCATACGCAGCTTACTTCTCGTAGTTCAGGGGCAGAAAAGGGCAATTCTACGTCTCTACTGCTTTTACACGACACTTCTTCGTGATCAGCATCCTAGTCTAGTATTAACTCACTGTTACAACTCAGCATTCACGATGGAAAGACGGCAATTTTAGGCCAGGTTGTGAAAAGGATGTAGAGCCGTAGTATTGAGTTTTTTTCTAGTAAAAGAGTTAATGAAGGCTTCCTAGTCTAGTATTAACCCACTGTTACAACTCAGGATTCACGATGGAAAGACGGCAATTTTAGGTCAGGTTGTGGAAAGGATGTAGAAAAGAGGTGAACTTGACAACCTACTTGAAGCAAGGGCCTTGCAGATGAGAGTAAACAACCGAGGCAGAAGAAATCAGAATACCAACGATGTGGCAAGAACTTTTGGCTGCAAGATGAGACAGGGGAAGGTCTCGATGGCAACAAGATCCCTGTCAGCTGAATCACCAAACGGAGTACTTGACCTGACAGATAAAACAATGCAACAACTTAAAGAAAAACACCCGACTGCATGCCAAGCAAGTGCCCAGTCAAAGCTTGACGGCAACTACACTCCTCCCAATCCCGACATATATGACAGGATAACTGGAAATACGGTGTGGCGGAAGGCAATGCACACACAGGGAGGGACAGGACCGTTAGGCCTGGATGCAAAATCTTGGCGAGTAATCCTCAGCAACATCAAGTTTGGGGAGGCAGCAACAGACCTATGTAACATCATTGCCTCACTGGCGAGGAAGCTGGCTTCAAGTCAGTGCAGAAACATAGAAGCACTGACGGCTTGCAGACTAATCCCCCTTAATAAGAATCCTGGATGCAGGCTCATTGGGGTGGGTGAAGTCTTAAGACGGATTATAGGAAAATGCATCATGGAGGTGGTGAAAGATGATGTGAAGCAGGCAGTTGGCAACCTCCATGTGTTTGCAGGCCAGCAGGCAGGAGGTCAGGCAGCAGTTCACTCCATGAGGAAAATATTTGGGGAAGAAGACTGTCAGGCAGTATTATTAGTTGATGCCTTAAATGCATTTAATTCCATCAACCGGGAGGCAATGATGCACAATATCAAGGTTAAATGCCCAGCATTTGCCCAATATGTGGAAAACACCTACAAAGAACCATCAGACCTCTACATCGCGGGTAAGACAGAGGCTCACGATGTCTGTGTAATCCAGTCCACAGAAGGAACTACCCAGGGGGACCCTGTTGCCATGGCTATGTACGCCTTGGCGATGACAGTGCTGCAGCAACAGATCAGATACGAGGCCACAAATGTAAAACAGGTAGCCTATGCAGATGATCTCACGGGTGCTGGCAAGGTTGAGGATGTGAAGAAATTGTGGGACCTTGTAACATCTGATGGCCCTGAAATAAGTTACTACCCTAATGCAAGTAAGTCCATCTTCATCGTGAAACCAGCTTACTATCAAGATGCACAAGAAGCATTTAGAGGCACAAACGTGATAGTGACCAAGGAAGGTCAGAGGCATCTAGGAGCTGTGATTGGAACTAAGGAATTCAAAGACAAATATGTGAGTGATAAGGTAAAGACATGGGTAGAAGAAATTCATACACTATCCAGCCACGTAAAAACAGAACCGCATGCAGAATACAGTGCATTTACCTATGGTGTAAAGCACAAGTGGACCTTCGTGATGAGGACCATACCAGACATCGAGTTGCTGCTACAACCACTGGAGGATGCAATCAGGAATTCATTCCTCCCATCTCTAACCAATGGCCACATCCCCACACCAGAAGATAGAGACCTTCTAGCACTACCACCCAGGATGGGAGGCCTTGGCATTATAAATCCAGTAGTCGTGGCACGTTATGAATACAGAAATTCACTCAGTCTCACCGAATCCTTGTCACAGAAGATCTGCGCCCAGGTTGAGACGAGTGAAATCGACCACCAAAGGCAGAATGACATAAAGACACAGATAAGCAAGGAGCGTGAAATAAGACAAAAAGACCAGCTGCAGCACATAATCGAACATCTAACACCAGACCAATGCAGAAGAGTTGAAATTGCACAGGAGGTTGGGGCATCGAACTGGCTCACAACCCTGCCTCTCAAGGCAAAAGGCTTCCACTTCAACAAACAAGAATTTATTGATGCCATAGCCTTGAGATATGGGTGGCCAATAGAGAACCTACCTCAACGCTGTACCTGTGGCACTGCCTTCGATGCAAACCATGCAATGGTATGCAAGAAGGGAGGCTTTCTTTGCATCCGACACGATGAAGTACACAACCTCACTGCCAAAATGCTGCAGGAAATATGCCATGATGTCACGATTGAGCCAGCTCTGCTACCCTTGGACGGCGAGCACTTCACCCACAGAACAGCAAACACATCAAATGATGTAAGAGTGGATGTCAGTGCTCGAGGTTTCTGGACACGTGGGCAGAGGGCGTTCTTCGACATTAGGATATTCGATCCCATGGCAGCATGTCACCGCGAACTGTCTCTCGAAGCTGCACACAAGAGGAATGAACAAGAAAAAAAACAAATTATCAAGAATGGATCCAACATGTAGACCACGGTCGATTCACTCCCCTTGTGTCCACGACATCAGGTGGGATGGGTCCAGAGGCAGTGAGATTCTACTCGAGACTGGCAGAGGTTCTTTCTGAGAAGAAACGTCAACCGCAGAGTTCTGTTATGGCCTGGATGAGACGTCGACTGTCATTCTCCCTCGTGAGGTCTGCTCTGCTATGTCTCATGGGCACAAGATCATCAGCCCTCAGGCCTGTCTCTCTGGCAGGTATGGTTTACGAAGCTACAGTGGTCGAGAGTCGCATAGACCAGCGACTCCAATAGTTTAATGTCTTTATTTACACTGTAATATCCATAAATATAAAATTAAAAAATAATAGTAATAATAGATGGTTGGTAACCACAGCAGTCGGCGTGCTTGGGGCCAACGGATTGTAATATGAGGGTTAGTGTTAACCTTCACATTACAACTCCAAATGGTGAACTGTATTAGGAAGATTGGTGTTGATCTTCACTATATAATTCCCCAATGGATGGAGGTGATTAAAAAGAAAAAGTAGTTGTAGTAGTAGTAGTAGTAGTAATAGTAGTAGTGGTGGTGGTGGTGGTGGTAGTATTAGTAGTAGCAGTAGTAGTAGTAATGGTGGTGGTACTGTGTAGCAGCAGCAGTATTAGTAGTAGTAGTAGTAGTAGTAATCATCATCATCATCATCATCATCCAATCTTATGTCGCCCCACAGAGGAGCGTAGGAACCCGGGGCTAGGCAAGTCGGTCCTAACATTTAAGATGAGAGTGACCAGCTTCACTCATCCCTGAGTGGCATTACATGAGCAATCAACCCCAATCACCCCTTGGATATAAACCTTCACCGGCTCAATCCGATTGGAGTGCAATAATTACCCACTAAACCACCAGGTGCCAAAATTTGGTTATATGGTTACCACCCAGCATAGTAAATGGTTTCCTTTCGGGGATAGGGAGGGATCTGAGGGACATTTGTATAACCAGGCAGAGGAGTGGCCTGTCCATTTCAGTGCCACCGCGAGAAGGCGTCCGTCATTATACATACTCAATGGAGGACACAGGAGACTAAGCAACACTTCTTCCTTTACTATGATGTTGACGTGTTGGTTAATAGGCAAAACAAATCGCTAAGGGAAAGGCGTTATGTAGTCCTGATCAATGAGAATATGGCTTGAATCAATGAAAAATCAAAAGACATAAGAGTACAAACAAACAAGAAGGGGTGTCAAGGCACAGCAAACCCGTCCCGGGCAGTCATTTTAGTGCTGACGTATAAACACAACAGAATATCTTGTCAAAGGTGTCTCACATAAAATTGACGATTTTATGCCCATTTGAAATTTTAGTCCTGAACCACCTGACATTGGTCCCCATACCGCTAAGTAAGGGGTGACCCCCCCCCCTGATGTAATGAGGCATGTTATAGGATCAAGACTTGAAAGATGCGCCTATAGGGTTTGGTTTCATGTCGATATGACGAATTTGGAAAGAGTTATGAACAAAAACTACTTATTTTTGTTTTACATTTTGGGGCCAACAGTCTGGCCTTGGCCCAATTTGGCGCAAAATTTAATCAGGTCATCAGAAGGTCGTAGCCCATCATCCCTGAAGTTTTAGTGAAAATTACACCAGTATATCTCATGTAAAGTTGTTAACAAACAAACAGGCAGACAAGCCAAGTGAAAACAATACCCGTCAAAGTAGTTTACATTCAAATGAACCTGGATTACCACAACTACTATTACACACCACCACCTCCACCGCTACTGCTACTTCTACTACTACCACTACTACTATTACTATGGTGGTACCACTCTAAACTGGCGGTTTGGGTGGGGCAAGAACAAATGTACAGTGTGCCACGTTTTCCATACCCGCGATGCCTCTCTCTCTCTCTCTCTCTCTCTCTCTCTCTCTCGCTCTCGCTCTCTCTCTCTCTCCTGGGGGGAGATGTGTGTCACCCTTGGGAATTTTGTTTCTTTTATGAGTGACTTATAAACTTGTGCTTTCATTTCTTTATTTTGTTTTTATTATATCTAATTATATTTAAAAATATTATTGTTTTACATATGGCGCCAGATGACCTCGCTGTTGTGGCGCCATAATTTGTTTTCATTCAATCACTCTCTCCCTCCTTCCTTCCCTCCCTTCCTCCATCTCTCACTCAGCTGCACTCAAGACTGCCCCTGGTATGCCTCCCTCCCCCCCTCTCTCTTTTTCTCTCCTCTCTCTCGTGTGTGGTATTTTAGGATACATTTTGGTTATTTTCAATGTACATATCGTAAATTTGACTTTATTTCCACATCATCCAGGAGGTAAAAGTCTTGGCGCGTTTTTTTTTTTTTTTTTTTTTTTTTTTTAAGAGATGTCCCCAAACAGGCTCCCAGGTCGGACTGGGTGTGTGTGAGTGTTGCCGCTCACGAGGGTTTAATGTTTTTTTTTTTTTTACTAAGAAATTGGCATATTTTTACTTATATTCCTGCACATTATTTTATAATCATAATTGTGACAGCCAATGAAAGTGACTACTTTTTTTTTTTAGCAACACTGTAAAATATTTATGCCACGTTCCTGTATTGTCGTATAAATATTATACACATAGTAACTTTGCTGTTCTTTCGTATATTATACTACACACATTACCATTGTATTCTCATGTATTTATCTTATTGTGATGCCTTTTACGTATATCAGAGCCTTTCACATCGCGGGTATGGAACACATGGCATCACTGTACAGAGGTTTGTGCCCCACCCAAACCGCCAGTTTAGAGTGGTACCATCAAAGTACTACTACTACTACTACTACACACCACCACCACTACCACCACCACCACCATTACCACGATAATTACTACTATTGTTATTATTACTACTACTACTGAGTGGTAGGTGAGGGCGCTCACCATCCACTCACTCGATGTAGTGCTGCTGTCGAATATCTGCCCTTTCCTCTCCTCCATCCTTCTTTCCTTCCATCCTCTTCTGTCTTCCTTTCCTTCATTCTTCCCTTGTCCTTCTGCCTACTGGTAACTTTACACTCCCTCTTCTGTCTTTCTTTCCTTCATTCTTTCCTCTTCCTTCTGCCTGTGGGTGACTCTACACTGAGTGACAAGCCAAATGGTTTCCTGTACACCAGGAAACCATTTACTATGCTGGGTGGTAACCATATAACCAAATTTTGGCACCAGGTGGTTTAGTGGGTAATTACTGCACTCCAATCGGATTGAGCCGGTGAAGGTTTATATCCAAGGGATGACTGGGGTTGATTGCTCATGTTATGCCACTCAGGGATGAGTGAAGCTGGTCACTCTCATCTTAAATGTCATGACCAACTTGCCTAGCCCCGGGTTCCTACGCTCCTCTGTGGGGCGACATAAGATTGGATGATGATGATGATGATGATTACTACTACTACTACTACTACTAATACTGCTGCTGCTACACAGTACCACCACCATTACTACTACTACTACTACTACTACCACCACCACCACCACTACTACTATTACTACTACTACTACTACTACCACCACCACCACCACTACTACTATTACTACTACTACTACTACTACAACTACTTTTTTTTTTTAATCACCTCCATCCATTGGGGAATTATATAGTGAAGATCAACACCAATCTTCCTAATACAGTTCACCATTTGGAGTTGTAATGTGAAGGTTAACACTAACCCTCATATTACAATCCGTTGGCCCCAAGCACGCCAACTGCTGTGGTTACCAACCATCTACTATTACTATTATTTTTTTATTTTATATTTATTGATATTACAGTGTAAATAAAGACATTAAACTATTGGGAGTCGCTGGTCTATGCGACTCTCGACCACTGTAGCTTCGTAATCCATACCCGCCAGAGAGACAGGCCTGAGGGCTGACGATCTTGTGCCCATGAGACATAGCAGAGCAGACCTCACGAGGGAGAATGACAGTCGACATCTCATCCAGGCCATAAGAAAACTCTGCGGTTGATGTTTCTTCTTGGAAAGAACCTCTGCCAGTCTCGAGTAGAATCTCACTGCCTCTCGACCCATCCCACCTGATGTTGTGAACACAAGGGGAGTGAATCGACCGTGGTCTACATGTTGGATCTTTTCTTGATAATTTCTATTTTTTTCTTGTTCATTCCTCTTGTGTGCAGCTTTGAGAGATAGTTCACGATGACACGCTGCCATGGGATTGAATATCCTGATATCAAAGAACGCCCTCTGCCCACGTGTCCAGAAACCTCGAGCACTGACATCCACTCTTGCATCATTTGATGTGTTTGCTGTTCTGTGGGTGAAGTGCTTGCCGTCCAGGGGTAGCAGAGCTGGCTCAATCATGACATCATGGCATATTTCCTGCAGCATTTTGGCAGTGAGGTCGCGTACTTCATCGTGTCGGATGCAAAGAAAGCCTCCCTTCTTGAATACCATTGCATGATTTGCATCAAAGCCAATGCCACAGGCACAGTGTTGAGGTAGGTTCTCTATTGGCCACCAATATCTCAAGGCTATGGTGTCAATAAATTCTTGTTTGTTGAAGTGGAAGCCTTTTGCCTTGAGAGACAGGATTGTGAGCCAGTTCGATGCCCCAACCTCCTGTGCAATTTCAACTCTTCTGCACTGGTCTGGTGTTAGATGTTCGATTATGTGCTGCAGCTGGTCTTTTTGTCTTATTTCACGCTCCTTGCTTATCTGTGTCTTTATGTCTTTCTGCCTTCGGTGGTCGATTTCACTCGTCTCAACCTGGGCGCAGATCTTCTGTGATAAGGATTCGGTGAGCCTGAGTGAAATTCTGTATTCATAACTTGCCACGGCTACTGGATTTATAATGCCAAGGCCTCCCATTCTGGGTGGTAGTGCTAGAAGGTCCCTCTCTTCTGTTGTGGGGATGTGGCCATTGGTTAGAGATGGGAGGAATGAATCCCTGATTGCATCCTCCAGTGGTTGTAGCAGCAACTCGATGTCTGGTATGGTCCTCATCACGAAGGTCCACTTGTGCTTTACACCATAGGTAAATGCATTGTATGCTGCATGGGGTTCTGTTTTTACGTGGCTGGATAGTGTATGAATTTCTTCTACCCATGTCTTTACCTTATCACTCACATATTTGTCTTTGAATTCCTTGGTTCCAATCACAGCCCTTAGATGCCTCTGACCTTCCTTGGTCACTATCACATTTGTGCCTCTAAATGCTTCCTGTGCATCTTGATAGTAAGCTGGTTTCACGATCAAGATGGACTTACTTGCATTAGGGTAGTAACCTATTTCAGGGCCATCAGATGTTACAAGGTCCCACCATTTCCTCACATCCTCAACCTTGCCAGCACCCGTGAGATCATCTGCATAGGCTACCTGTTTTACATTGGTGGCCTCGTATCTGATCTGTTGCTGCAGCACTGTCATCGCCAAGGCGTACATAGCCATGGCAACAGGGTCCCCCTGGGTAGTTCCTTCTGTGGACTGGATTACACCGACATCGTGAGCCGTTGTCTTACCCACAATATAGAGGTCTGATGGTTCTTTGTTGGTGTTTTCCACATATTGGGCAAATGCTGGGCATTTAACCTTGATATTGTGCAGCATTGCCTCCCGGTTGATGGAATTAAATGCATTTAAGGCATCAACTAATAATACTGCCTGACAGTCCACTTCCCCAGATATTTTCCTCATGGAGTGAACTGCTGCCTAACCTCCTGCCTGCTGGCCTGCACACACTTGGAGGTTGTCAACTGCCTGCTTCACATCATCTTTCACCACCTCCATGATGCATTTTCCTATAATCCGTCTTAAGACTTCACCCACCCCAATGGGCCTGCATCCAGGATTCTTATTAAGGGGGATTAGTCTGCAAGCCGTCAGTGCTTCTGTGTTATTGCACTGACTTGAAACCAGCTTCCCCGCCAGTGAGGCAATGGTGTTACAGAGGTCTGTTGCTGCCTCCCCAAACTTGATGTTACTGAGGATTACTCGCCAAGATTTTGCATCCAGGCCTGACGGTCCTGCCCCTCCCTGTGTATGCATTGCCTTCCGCCACACCATAGCTTCAGTTATCCTGTCATATATGAAGGGATTGGGAGGAGTGTAGTTGCACTTGCTTGTCGTGCAGTCGGGTGTTTTTCTTTTAGTTGTTGCATTGTTTTATCTGTCAGGTCAAGTACTCCGTTTGGTGATTCAGCTGACAGGGATCTTGTTGCCATCGAGACCTTCCCCTGTCTCATCTTGCTGCCAAAAATTCTTGCCACATCGTTGGTATTCTGATTTCTTCTGCCTCGGTTGTTTACTCTCATCTGCAAGGCCCTTGCTTCCTCAAGTTGATTGCCGATTTCACCTCTTTTCCATGTTTCAACCCGCCTTTGGATGACCTTAATATTTTCTGCAATGCTAGCTCTCGGACGGGTCTTGTTGAGGATGAGATGTGGTATTAGTGCAAGGACCTTAAGAGAGAATGAGGCAATGGGTGTGTTATTGTTGTAGATGCCTATCAGGCGAGTGGTTTCCTTGATCATGTCAGTTGTAGCATTGCATTTGGGAGGTTCAAAAAGGTTACTTGAGGACCATCCAACTATTTCATTATATGTGGTGTTCACCCAGGTTACTGCATTTTCTCCGGATTTGCCCATCCAGTATGTGGGACGACCTTCTTGCACAGACCTGTGAGGCTGTTCTGCTTCCTCGTTGTTTGTCACTACCGTTCTGAGGATGTATAATACCTGGATGATTCCCTCTTTCATGCACTCCTCTATGGTGATCTTCATCCTGAGTTTCATTTCTATTATTAACTTCATGATGTTCCTCACCCCCAACTTCACTACTATTCAGTTCCCCATGGTGATTTAAGCCACCCAGCACTTCCATATCTCTCGCATCTTGGCGTCCATCCCTATCCCTCACTTCATCACGGGATCTTTCACCACCACGCATGTCCGTGTGATCGTGAATATTGTCAGTGACCACCCCATCAATTTCCATGTCACCAATCTGTCGCCTGCCATGGTGAAAGCGGTCAAGTGCCGCTTCTGGTGGGCTGTGATTCCCTAACACATTCATACAGAAAAGTCCCATCCTACAGTATGTACACGGTGACCTATTTGTTACACATGAGCACCTGATACACTTATGCTGCCTACTGGAGCACTGACAACAATACTGTGGCATGGCCATGGTGTTAAAGTTTTTATACTGTGGTACAGTATTAATAATAATAACTATGGCTACTTTTTGTACTACTACTACTACTACTACTACTACTACTACTACTCCTACTACTACTACTACCACTACCGCTATTACTACTACTACTACTACTACTACCAGCGCCACCACAATTACTACTATTTTTGTAACTATTACTACCACCACCATCACCACCAGCAGCACTACTACTACCACTACTATTATTACCACTACTGCCACTACCAGTGAAGCAGAATCAAGTGATGTTGGTGCCTACTCAAGGAAGGGGGATCGCTCTACGAGTGGCGTGTTAATGGCTGTGGTGAAGTCAAGGTCGTGCGTCATACACCACACCATCTCCTGCGTCCACGTCGTGCCGCTGCGGGGAAACGTCATCACCACTACGTCATCTGGCCGAAACCTGGACAAGAAAAATGAAAATCGTAGGAAAAAAATCGTTTCATAAAAAAAAGATAAGAAAAAAAGAATGAGGTGACTGGCGCTGAGAGTTTCCTATCGACAAATTTTCAACTAAGAAAGAGAACGATGACAAGACTGTTTTATGCGTACAAAGTCGAGAATTCCTTAACCCAGCGTAACGTAATGGTAAACTGAAGTTCACTTACCTCTCTCCCCACGAAATTAGGAGAAACAAAGCACAACTAGACTGCGAGAGTGTAGCACAGCCCTCTTCCAATAAAGTACCCAGTTGTTGTGGGGCACTTTTATATAACCCGAAATCTTGATGGAATATCTTTAGGCTTACGTCTTACTTGAGGATTATTTTTTTTCTGTTTTGGACCTTCCAGACATGGCACGTAAAGAATAAAGAAGAAGAAGAAGAAGAGAGAGAGAGAGAGAGAGAGAGAGAGAGAGAGAGAGAGAGAGAGAAGGAGACAAACGCTCTGACATTTGAAGAACCACGTTAAAACTCAACTACATATTTACTGTAAAGAGTAAAGTTAGTCATCACTAGTCATATACTCTTTAGATCACTGATTCTTCTCCATCGCCAGAATTACAGTATGTCTTATTTTCTTAAACATCACGGTGGTAGGTAGGTGGTGGCGACCATCATCCACTCACCTAATGTAGTGCTGCTTACATACTCCTTCACCTTTATCATTCATTTTCTGTGCTTGCTGTCCTCTCTTCCTATTTCTCCCATCCTTCCTGTCACTTTTATTGTTACTCTTTCAACTTCAGGTGGCTCTAACCTGAGTGACAAGCCTAATGGTTTCCTTTAACCCAGGAAACCATTTACACTTCTGGGTGACAACCATATAATCAAATAATGAAGTGATGTGCTGCGTTCTATGGTATCCCTGTTAACTGGGTGGAGAGTGGATGCTTGCCTGCGGTTAATGGGTCTGCTCAACAACCTACACGTCACGGTGAATGAGGGTGGGGAGGGGGTAACGGATGGTGGATGTGGATTGGGGATGAACTGAAGGTGGAGTGGGGAAGATGGCAGGATCAATGATGAGGAAGATTTAGTCTGGATAATACCGCTTCGGGTGAGGTACATGAAGTAGGTCTAATTTTTTTTTTCTAAGCGCCCTCTCCGTGAGGCCTAGCAGTCCTTCAACGTATCATACACCTCCACATGTCACCACTTATGCGCCAACACCCACCGTCTATACTGAATACATGGTAAAGCCACCGTCTATACTGAATACATGGTAGAGCCACCGTCTATACTGAATACATGGTAGAGCCACCGTCTATACTGAATACATGGTAGAGCCACCGTCTATACTGAATACATGGTAGTGCTGTTGCATACAGGACTTGGTGTATTGGTTTTAGCAGGGGTGTTTTTACGACATATCGGCGGGTCTTATGGTTGACCAGTAAGTCTGCTTTAACGAAATTCATAGCCTTAAACAGTTCCCTGCAACCTCTCTCTCTCTCTCTCTCTCTCTCTCTCTCTCTCTCTCTCTCCTTGAATGTGTGTGTAAAGATCATCGACTTCCCTCCCCCACGTCTCTCTCTCTCTCTCTCTCTCTCTCTCTCTCTCTCTCTCTCTCTCTCTCTCTCTCTCTCTCTCTCTCTCCAATCAACTCACCTGAACTGGGCATATTTATCAAGGTACAATCTGCAGTGCGGTGGCAGGAGGTACCGCCCTGGTCCAACCTCCACCAGTCCCTTATCAAAAGATTTGAATTTCGTCTGTATTTCCTGCTGGATCTTCGGGTCCAAGGGGAAGGTCATCACGGGGCAGGAGTCTCCTTTTTCAGCCATTATTTAGCACTGTAAATGTAAATAAGAGTTTAAGTATGTGGGATATATTACAGGGAATAGCGCTGCACTTGAAATATATCTGGTGGTATCTTGTGCTTTGCAGGGACTGCTGTGTGTGACGATGTGGGCGTGAGTGTGTGGCACTGTGAGTAAGGAATGAAGAGAAGATGCAGGATGGTGTGGGCTTCAGCGTGTGTGAGTAGGGAATGAATAGATAATGCAGGATGGACGCTGGTAACGCTGTCAGTGGTGAGGGAGTGAGTGTGTGAGTAGGGAATGAATAGATGATGCAGGATGGACACTGGTAACGCTGCCGGTGGTGTGGGCGTCAGTGTGAGATATGAGTAAGATGGGAATAGATGATGCAGGATATGCCCTGATAACGCTGTCTGTGGTGAGGATGTGAGTGTGAGTAGGGAATGAACAAATGATGCAGGGACATATGATGGCGGAGGCGGTGGCTGAATCGGTAGGTAGGCTGCCTGCAGTCCTTATGAATCCAGGTTTGAATCCCGGCTGGGGCAGGGAACAGTTTAAGGATTTGTATTTCCTAAAAGCAGACTTTCTTGATCTAAAAATACCCCCGCTAATACCAATACATCAGTCCTGTATGAGACAGCCCTAGCATGTATTCACTAAGGATGGTGTGTGTTAGCGCCGAAGTGGTGACATGCGGAGGTGTAAGAGGACTACTGGGCCTTGGATAGGTCACTGCCCCCGAGAAATAGGCCCTGAAGCCTTTGCCCAGAGTTGGACTCCAAAAAAATAAATAAATAAATAAATAACGCTGTCTTCTGTTTGAGAGAGTGTGTGAGTGTGAGTTGTGAATGAACAGATGATGCAAGATGGACACTGATAACGCCGTCTGTGTTGTGGACGTAGGTGTGGCAGTGTGAGTAGCATATGAATAGAAGATGCAGGATGGACACTGATAACACCGACTGTGGTGTGGACGTAAGTGTGAGAGTGTGAATAGGGAATGAAAGAAATTGCAGGATACACACTGATATCGCTGTCTGTGGTAGGGGAGTGAGTGTGGCAGTGTGAGGAGAATATGAAGAGGATGCAAGATGGACACTGATAACGCTGCCTGTGGTGTGGGCCTAAGAGTGAGAGTGAGTAGGATATGAACAGAAGATGCAGGATGGACACTGATAACGTTGACACAGCCGTCCCCGCAACACACGAGAAATCACCCTGTGGAGTGGAAGACAAGCGCTACACATGTGCTCCCCTGCATGTCAAGTGTATATGTGTAATAGTGGAAATTTGACATGTGCAGCACTCGAAATTGCGGGCATTAGTTATTGTTGTTGGTGGGATGTAGGCTTGTTCTGTGTGTGTGTGTGTGTGTGTGTGTGTGTGTGTGTGTGTGTGTGTGTGTGTGTGTGTGTGTGTGTGTGTGTGTGTGTGTGTGTGTGTGTGTGTGTGTGTTTCTATCAGAATCTCTCTCTCTCTCTCTCTCTCTCTCTCTCTCTCTCTCTCTCTCTCTCTCTCTCCCATGTTAAGTAACCACATTTTCTTGCAACGACGTTGCATATGTCCCTCCTAGGGCAAGAGAATTTACCTTTTTAATAATATTTTCCACAGTATTAAAAATTTTGTAAATCCATGCATCACACACACACACACACACACACACACACACACACACACACACACACACACACACACACTTTTGATTTTGTACCAAAACATGTTGGAAAGTAGGTCTCTTCTTAAACAGGTGAAAGTTAATATTTTTGGTCCAGGGTTGCATATTATATCTCAGTTCATAATACTATGTTTGAGCAGAATAGCGCAACGAGCACGGTTACATGGCAAACTCAATATGACCTGGCCCTTTGACCTTGACCTTTAACCTAATGTTCTAAAAATCATTCTGGTCGTCTGGGCTACCCCTCAACATCCCCACCAAATTTTAAAATCGAGTAACAATTCATCGCTATCACAAGGTCGCAACTATTCTCAAGGCCGCCGTGAGAATGGTTTAGAGCCAAAGGGTGGAGTTACACTTGATGAACAAATGTAAATAAGCACTAGGGAATGTAGGTAGTGAGAATGTAAGGCCGATCTGGCGAGTATAATCTAATCTGAACGAGCTTAGATGAATGTTCGAATGGGTGCCGGAACATCATCTGTCCTTCAAGACTCCAAGGATGACAGCAATTGCAGTCTACTCAACTACCTTCTCTTCCCACGACACAATGGTAGTACGCGTGTGATTGCAGAGGGGATATTGTATTTATTTTTAGTGGCATTATTGATCCGTAACGCCTCTTCCTTTGCAAGTTATCCTGCATTTCTTGATATAATCTTGAAGGCAACTGGTGCAAACCATCTTATCACTGCTATCTTATTATTATTTTTTTTTTTTTGTGGGGCGAACAGTTTTACAGGCTTTTGGCCTTTGGTTCCTTCTTCCTTGCATAAAAATAGATGTATATAATACGCAGGTGTTAAGACGCACGAGTGATAGCTAGGTGGTAGTGGGAAAACTCAGGATAGATCGTGCATTTTCAGTTGTTAGTCAGAGGTGCCAGGTAGCCTGCTGTTGTGAGTGGATGTATTTTGTAAAGTTATGCGTGATTTTTTTTTTTTTTTTTGTCTCCCTATAATGTTTTATTTGGATGGCTGTTAAATTATGTACCACTCATATTTTTCAGTTTGCACGCTAAAGCATTTCGTGCCACTTATTGTAAGAAAAAACGCTGGAATATTTTAAATGGCTCCGACTTGGAACTGTTGCTGCTAGGAGTATCTAGAACGTCCGAGAAGATTATAACAGGATGGGGGAGTGAATAGAGGCGTGAGTTTACTTGTGGACTAGTGAAGTTAGTGTATCTCTGGCACTTGTGAAATTAGTTAAGTAGACAGTGTAATTACTTGGAAAATAAAGCCTTCGAACGTAAGAAGCTTATGTTATTACGACGCCTGAGTTGATCTTGTGTACATTGAAAAGCTGACCTTCAAGGAACAATTCACTGAGGGACGTCCATCCTATACAGAAGTACTGATGTTGGAGCCTGTGGCAGAGTGGGATGAGGACGTAACAAGTTGTGTCAGGAGTTGGGATAGAAAAGTGCTGTAGTGAGTCAAATCTTCGACATGGAGCCAGGAGATGTACAGACAAGAAGGCAAACTAGGCAGGAGGTGGCATTTCTGGCTGCAGTTGCGAAGTTACTGCAAGCACAAAATGAACAACTAAGAGCACAAAGTGAAGAACAGCAAGAACGACACGAATGGCTTCAAGAGACATTGTAGGAACAACAAAAAGAGTTACAACTGGTGATGCAGGAACAACAAGACACATTAAAGAGGGAACTGAAGGAAGAACAGCAACAGTTGAAGGAAGAAGTATACACTGAGCCACAGCAACAGAAGCGTGAGGTGAGCAATAACGTGATGGAGTGCAGACAGCATACAGATGACCAGTTGAAGATAATTAGTGGGAGAATTATTGAGATTGTAGAGAAATCTTGCACTGCTGAGCCTCAGGTTAGTGTGCAGGGAGCATATGTAAAAAATGGACAGTGTATGGTGAATCTTGATGAATCCCATGAATCTGAATGTAGCATTACAGGGCCGAAAGATTAGAAAGTAGAAGGTTTGAGTCCAACACTTAATTATAATGCCCCAGTTTTTAGTCCTTAAACCAGTGAAGTGGATAACTATAATGAGGGCCTAATTAAAAAGAAACCCTAGGAATGTGATGGTAAAGTATCTTTGGAAGCTATCGTGTGCAGTTTGAGTTACTTGAAGATCAGAACGGTTGGCATGATAGACAGAGGGCAATGCAGCTTGCTATTAGCCTCAAGGGTGCTGCAATGGAGATTCTTGGCCAGCTGTCACTGGAGGAGAGGACCAGTTATAATTCCTTAGTAGAAGTGCTACAGCAGATACAGGACCATGTGCCAGACTGAGGTTAACAGAGGGAGATTCCGGAACCATGAACAGCCTCGAGGAGAATCCCTTTAGCAGCTTGCTCATGACCTGGAGAGTATGGCACAAAAGGCGTACCCTGAAACAGCACCTAACGTGCTGGCTATTCTTCTAAAGGATTCGGTCATTTATGCCTTTGATAGTGATGAGTTGAAAGTGCAAGTGAAGCAGGCACAACAGACAAGCACGCGAAAAGCACTAGCCAGGCCTTTGGAATTTGAATCCTATGTCAGGTCCAGTACATCCAATTTGCAGGCAGGACATAGAGCAGGATTCAAGGCAAGAATGGGACAGGTACATCAAGCAGAGAAATTTGATGTAAGTTGCTGGTATTGTGAGAAGCCATGACATAGGTAAGCAGACTGCTACAAGTGGAAGAGGGAACAAAAGAAGATTAGAGGAGGTTGCTGGTTCTGCGAGAGGCCAGGACACAAGAAGGAAGATTGTTACAAAAGGAAGAAGGAGCAAGAACAGAAAAGTGCAGGTAAACCTACGATTCCAACACAAGAGTGTTGGACATATGGTGAGGTTTGACACTTCAGTTTTGATTTTTCAAAGAAGAAAAAGGAGGATAAGAAGCAGGTTGCAGAAGACAAGGAAAAAGTACAAGAAAATTAGTACAGGCTTGTGTTAAGGAGCAACACCTCAGAGAAAATGGAAGAGAAATATAACTGACAGTGTGGAAGCAGACGGAAGAACAGACAGCGAGAGATGCTCCCTGGTGATTGAATCAGCCTCAAAACAGGCTTTTGTGAGGCCTGATGTGGTATGTCATCGGTATCTGCCTGAGTCATCAGAACATTTGTGTGGCGATCTGGGCACAACACTGAACTGAAGGGACCCTTGAATATCCGGACTGAAGTAGCAGGGCAAGAGGAGATGCTTCTAATCTACATGGCCAACATGGAGGATCCTTGCCTTCCTGGTCTGGGCTATCTGATGTCCATGGGATGTGACTTGGACCTCTTCTCCAAGAAGCTTAAGGTCTGAGGTAATTGGGTTCCCGTCATGGCAATGAAACACACCAGGTCTGGTGGCGAGGTGAGGGCACTGCACACTACAATGATATCCCAAGCTCAGAACTGTTGCTCCACTGTAAGGTGAGTGGCTCTTTTCTCAGCTGTCTAGTAAAAGTGCAGCCTGATGGACGGTGCAAGACGAAGACTGGAGTGATGGTAGGGAGGATTTGGTGAAACAGGTGCAGGTGAAGTGCCAGTTGTGATGGCCAATTTCTCCCATGAGACAGAGATCAACGATGGAGAAATAGTGGGACTGTGCCAGGCAGTGTACCCTGAGTGGGATCAGTGGAAGGCCTGCAAAGGGAGTGTGGTCAAAGAAGAAGGAAATTTGCCAGACTACTTACAAGACCTGTTTTCAAGGAGTTCCCAGTGTCTTGAAGACTCGCAAGCCCTGCAATTAAGGGCTCTGCTATACTCAGTCCAAGCTGGTTTGAAGGTAAGTGCTCCGCCTCTGGGATTTGACGTCAAAATCGCTCCACCTACAGTCCACTATGATTGGCTGGTGGGGTGACAGGCACGTACACACACACACACACACACACACACACACACACACACACACACACACACACACACACACACACACACACACACACACACACACACACACACACACACACACACACATTTCAGACTGAATCAAATTGTGTCTTGCCCTGACTCAGTGTTCTCACCATCTTATTTATACTCTGTACAATATCCACGATAAACAATGTAATCTCTCTCTCTCTCTCTCTCTCTCTCTCTCTCTCTCTCTCTCTCTCTCGATAGGGTTATCAGCTCTATGAAGTACGTAAGATATTGATTTACAGCATGGACCTCGATAACCATTTTCATTGTCCTTCCTCTCTCTCTCTCTCTCTCTCTCTCTCTCTCTCTCTCTCTCTCTCTCTCTCTCTTATCGCTGTCAGCTCAATCCTATTGAGCTGATATGGGCACAGGTAAAGACTGAGATAAGAATGCAAAACTCGAACACTGATCAAACACTGCGCAGGGTGAAGCATTTAACAAAGGCCACGATTGAAAAGATGACGAAAGAGAACTGGCAAAGGTGTATTGCACATACAAAGGAAGTTGAGGAAGAATACAGAGACAGTGATGTAGTGTTTAACCATTTGTTTGAGAACTTTACCATCAATGTGCAAGAGACCAGCAGTGAAAAGAATGAGTGAGCAGTGGACATATCGTGATGTGGGTCATGTGTGTGTGTGTGTCTGTGTGTGTGGGTGTGGGTGTGGGTGTGGGTGTGGGTGTGTGGGTGTGGGTGTGTGGGTGTGTGTATGTGTGTGTGTGTGTGTGTGTGTGTGTGTGTGTGTGTGTGTGTGTGTGTGTGTGTGTGTGTGTGTGTGTGTGTGTGTGTGTGTGTGAGAGAGAGAGAGAGAGAGAGAGAGAGAGAGAGAGACTGTAAATGCGATTTTTAATGTATGAGTTTTGTTATATTTATTTATGCAATTATTTCATGTCTTCCCTCAAGGGTCTCAATATTGTGTAGCAAAAATATATGTGTTCTAAGAAAACTTCTTTATGTGATGCTTATGTATTTTTTTCTCCTTTAACTGATTAAATTATTTCTGTATTGAGTTCTTTTCCAATTTTCCCACTGAAGACAGACACAGCCAATACAAATCATTCAGAAAATTATTTTAGTTCCAGTGAAGAATTTATTGAGGGTATTTACATTTAATATATGAAGAAAATAAAGGATACGGCGCAGCGGATGATGCAGGGCGTGTCTTGTGACCTCAGTTGACTCGAATGAGAGAGAGAGAGTAAATGCGATTTTTAATGTATGATTTTTGTTATATTTATTGATGCAATTATTTTAAGAAGTCTTACTGCAAAATGAGACAAATCCCTCGTGCCGGCCTTTATACGGTGACCCGACACAGGCAGGGAGGGAGGGAAGGTCAGAGGAAGCGAGGCATGGCCACCCGGTGACCTTGGGTGAGGTTTGATGAGGAGAGAGAGAGAGAGAGAGAGAGAGGAAGGACAATGAAAATGGTTATCGAGGTCGATGCTGTAAATCAATATTTTACCTACTTCATAGAGTTGATAACCCTATCGAGAGAGAGAGAGAGAGAGAGAGAGAGAGAGAGAGAGATTACATTGTTTATCGTCGATAATGTCTATATATCTATTGCCAGACGTCCCAATCCCGTTTGGGGTGGCCACAAACAAATCGCCTCCAAGTCGCCCTGTCCCCCGCCATTTCACTGCCCTGCTCCCAACTCACACCCCCCCTCTCTCATATACCTCTCCACCCCATCCCTCCATCTCATCCTCGGCCTCCCCCTCCCTCTTCCTCCCTCCACCTCACTCACATACACTCTCTTCGTAAGTCTTTCACCCTCCATCCTCTCCACATGGCCAAACCACCTCAGTGTGTTCCTCATAACGCTTCCTATCACATCCACATCCACACCACAACACTCCTTTATATCCTCATTCGTCAGCCTGTCTCTCCATGTGACTCCACAGGCTCCTCTTAAATAACTCATTTCCACTGCTTTCACTCTTGACTTGTGTCCTTCCAACAACGTCCAAGCTTCACTTCCGTACGTTAGAGTTGGTATCACAATACTGTCATGTAGTAACTTTTTCACTTCCATGCTCACTTCCCTGCTTCTTATCACTGCTTTCAAAGAACCAGCAACCTTTCTTCCCTGCTGTGCCCTTTCAAGCACTTCACCCTCCAAACCTCCATCCTTACTCATCACACTGCCCAAGTACTTAAACGTACCCACATTTTCCAATTCCTCACCATCCAACCTCGCTGTACATTCACTGACTTCACCTCTCTCAAAGACCATCACTTTACTCTTCATTACATTCACCTTTAGATTCCGTTTCTTACACACTCTCCCAAACTCATCCACCAAGCCTTGCAGCTCCCCTTCGTCTTCACTCAACAACACAGTATCATCTGCAAACAACAGTACAGGGAGTTTCCAAACACTATCCTCTCTCACCAGGGCCACTCCAACGTCCACTACCCTACCTTGTACCTCATTTATTACCCCATCCATGTACAGATTGAACAATCATGGAGACATGACACATCCCTGTTTCAACACAACTTTCAAAGAGAAAAATTCACTTAGTTCACCATCCACACGCACTGCAGCGTTCGCACCATCGTACATACTCTTCACAGCATTCAACAACTTCCCATAACTCCATATATTCTTAACACTTTCCACAATCCTTGTCTATCCACCCTGTCACATGCTTTCTCCAAATCATGAAAGCCGCATACAACTTCTTTCCCTTCTCTAGAAACTTTTCAACTAAAGATCTAAGAATGAATATCTGATCTACACAACCTCTTCCCTTCCTAAAGCCTCACTGTTCTTCTCCAACTAATTTCTCTGTTCTTTCTATAACTCTGTCAATAAGTATCCTACCATACACTTTTCCTATTATACTAAGAAGACAAATGCCATGATTACCACACACTTCTTTTTCCCTTTTTCCTTTGTACGAGGGATTAATTATACCTGACTTCCAATCCTCCGGGACTCTACCTTCCTCCCAGGCCAATCTGCACATCTTCCACATCCATTCTACTACTATCTCTCCCCCATGCTTCAGCATTTCACCACACACTCCATCAATTCCTGAGGCTTTCCCCGATTTAACTTTCTTCATTGCTTCCACAACTTCTATCCTACTGATTTTTTCCTGTCTTCTCACCTCCCTCCTTCTCCCAGCCATTCCCCAGCCACTTATACTTGCATTACTTCCATCCTCTATGTTCAACAATTCCTTAAAGTGTTCTCTCCATCGCTCACTTTTTCTCCCATCTCCACCAGTAATCTACCATTTTTATCTTTCACTCCCCTGCTAACTTCACTTCCACCCTGTCTTACTCTTTTCACCTCTTTCCAGAACATTTTCTTACAGTCCCTCCACTTTACACTCAAATTCCTTCCAAATTCCTCATCCACTCTCTTCTTACTCTCTCTTACTAATCTTTTCACCTCTCTCTTTCTTTCTACATATAACTCTCTCTTCCGCCTCTCAACTTCTTCCACGCCCCTATTTCTCATTCATTCATTGTATGCTTTCTTCTTTTGTGCCATAGCCTGTCTCACCCCTTCAGTCCACCACGCTGTTCCTTGCACCCCCCTCCGTCTTCTCTTCCTTCCACACACCACATCACATGCTGCACATATTTCTTCTGTAAATATCCTACACACACCTTCCATGTCTCCCATCTGCTCCAATTCATATTTGCCCAATCGTTCCTCCACTTTTCTCTTATACTCTGCCTTTTTCTCATCCTCTTGTAACCTTTCCACTCTGCTTGCAACTACTCCTTCCTCTCGTCTTTCCCTTCTTCTATTCCTCCTTCTTACTTGAATTCTAATTCTGGCCACCACCAAGTAGTGGTCAGAAAGTCCACTACCCCAACCTCTATGAGCTCTTGCATCCATATATATATATATATATATATATATATAGATATATATATATATATATATATATATATATATATATATATATAAAGAGAGAGAGAGAGAGAGAGAGAGAGAGAGGAGTGTTGGAAGAGGACGGGACGAAAGGAATGAGGCACTGTTCGCTGGTACGCTACGTTTAAGAGACAATGAAAGGGGCGAAAAGCTGAGGGAAAATAAAAATAGGGTGATAGAACAGTGGAAGTGGAAGGATTGCATATACCGGTAATGACTTTATTGACGTGGAACAAAGTGTGAGAGTCCTGGAGTATGATAGAGAGGGGCACGACACACACACACACACACACACACACACACACACACACACACACACACACACACACACACACACACACACACACACCAGAATAATGAATATTGTCCCTTGAGAAATAGCCTCCCTCCTCAGGTCACACACACTCTGGGCTGCCTTTCATTTTAACTTCCTTCATCCTTATGTATTATGAAACTTATCTCTACATCAAATCCATCATCAATACCCCTCTTACAGTATGTTTCCTTTTTTCGCTCGCTTGCTCGAGAGAGAGAGAGAGAGAGAGAGAGAGAGAGAGAGGGAAATATTTTCCCCCAGAGCAGTTGCGCTCTCTACTTTATCATAGTTATCCCTGGTTAAAGGCAGAGGAAAACTTGAGACCGTTGTTAATTGTTCAAGTGGTTTTTATAACCCAGAAATTACGTTCGCTTTAATTATTCTTGTTATTGATATTTTAATTAAATGCTACTGCGTTTAACCCTCGTGGACAGCTATACATTGTAAATACATGTAATTATATGGAATTTTCCACTGACCTAAACTGCGTCTGCGCGTTAGATGACGTGGCGAAGATGAAAGGATCTTCGTGTAATGCAGATGTGGAATTAAGATATTTACACAGTTTAAGGGAATATTTGGTTTAGCTTTAATTTAAGTAAAACTAAGATTAATTTGTTAGATTCGCCCTGTACATAGCATGATGTAATCTAACTGTATTTAGTACTGTAATTAAATAAGAGTTGGCAACCCACAATTCGATGAAGAGTTGGGGCTTGCCGCGTTCACTCTCTCGGCTCCTAGATCTCGTGGAGTTAACACTCTGCTCCCAGACCTTGTGGAGTTAACACTCTGTTCCTAGTCACTCTCAAGCTAGCACGGTTGTATATACGCACCATAAGGACGCTTGCTTACTCAAGCAATTACACTAAGCAGCCTCATCGTCATCGGTTAACGATCACTCCCTCTTCACTAGCTAAGTAACCTTAACGAATTGGCCAATTCAAGGGGGGATTAGCTATGAGATAGGAGAGAAATAGTTATTGTAGGTGAGTTAAGGTTAAGTTACGTTTCACCTAACTCTATGAGACTTGTCTGATTTACTTAAGAACAACTTTATAGACGAGTAACGACCTACGAGTTGCTTATTAGTAAATACCAGAAATTTCTTACATAGCGGTGCCCCGGCAGGGATACTGACTTGTATACATTAAATATTTTTCACATTTTGCTACCCAGAAAGAGGGCCCCGATTTGTTTATCAGAACTATTAAACATTTTTCACATTTTTGGTGCCCTGACCGAGTGAGGAAAGCCGATGTGTGCCGAGGTGCTGAATGTGTTTAAAGTTGCTTTTGTGGGGCACAGTTTACTACCACGTTCGGTTGAAGTGGAAGACGTGGACGTACGTGTCTATAGAGCTCCGGGAGGAAAGGCAAGCTCTTTCTCTGAAGACGAAAGGCTGAATGCCGTGCTAGACTGGGAGCATGACCGTACGGTCCTGTTCCTTGGAGGAAATGATATCCATGAGGACGTGGAGGTCAATGAAGTAGTGGAGAATATTTTAGCAGTGGTAGGAGCCATAGAGGGCTCTTGTAAATCCTCAGTAGCCATAACCCTCCTCGAGCCAAGAAACCTGCCATATGGCTCTCCAGTTTGTTATGGAACATATAAATTAATTAGCAGAGCTGTAAACCGAAAGTTGCAACGGATCAGGAAGGGAAGGGATTTCATACATTTTAATGCCAAGCCCTTCCAAGCAATGTTGAAAGCTGATGGTATTCATTTGAACCGTCATGGTAGGGAAGCGGTTCTGCAGAAATTTATAAATTATGTAGAACATAAGAAAGGAGAGTTCTATGCTGTACAAGCTATGGGTGGGCCTATGGAGTATTGAGGTAATTAATTCTGAGCTCGGGGAATATGGGTGTTTTGGCAATTGAGTGTGGGGATGAAATAGAACCCTAGAGGTTTAATAACCCTGGGGGATAGGTTGAAATTGTAGACCTAATCCCTACACTCCTCAAAATTAAATGAATAATTAGCTGAGCTGTAATGAATATTTCGAAATGGGAGGGGGGATAAATGCAACCTTAGAGGTTTAATAACCCAGGGGAATAATTTGCATAAAGAGGACCTAATCCCTACCCTCTTCAAAGTTTAAAATAATCAAATCATTACTAAGTTGAGGTAAATTTGTGGTTGGAATTCATAATTAAATTATTAAATTAGAATTCATTCAGCATGTCTGTTTCTTTATTGCAAAGATCTTCTAGTAGTAGGGCAGGATGGGTAACTAGAGCCATAATTGATTGTAACCAGACGTTGGACCAAATACCTCTGTCCAAGGAGAAAATAAATAGTCTCCTAAATATCCTGAAAGATCGATGGAGTAAGTACGAAGAGAGTTACATAACTTTAGAAGCGGCTATAGTAAAAGCTGAGAATAAGGAACTCTTAGAGTCAGAAACTACGAAGTTTGAAAGCAAATTAGAAGAATACTTAACTGTAGTAAAGACACTATTGTCAAAATTAGCTGACACTGCCGCGGAAACACAAGTTGTGGCACAGCAGATTAGAGCCGTGTTACCACAAATAAAGCTTCCGCAGTTTGATGGGGAGCAGAACTGGAAATCCTTTTGGGACCAGTTCAAATACTTGGTACACGATAGAACAGATCTCCCTAAAGTCAGCAAACTTACGTATTTGTTAGGACAGGTCAAAGGAACACCATATCAACTGATAAAGGAATTACCAGTAGAAGAAAATAATTATTAGGTGGCCTTGACCATCCTTAGACAAAACTACGAAGACAGGGAGCAAGTTAATCAATTGCTGAAGGCTCTAATAGAATTACCCATGCCTAGGCACGATTTTGAATCCTTGCAAAAATTTAGAATTGCAATAATTTGTAAATTAAGGGCCTTAAGTACTTACGAAGATATTAAGACATCAGATTGGGTGCTTTCAAGAATTGTGTCCTTAAAGCTACCACCGAAAACCAAGGATGCTTTGTATGTTAGGTACCAGAAGGATAATTTCTCCTGTGAAGAGATTGAGGAAGGCTTGATGCAACTCTGTAAACATTTGCAAGGAACATTAAACACTACTGAGGTCAAACAGAAGACTGAAGTAAAGAAAAAAACCCACTAACCAACTGGTTGGGAAAGTTAAGTCAGAGAAGACTAAGTATGTGCCTAAAGAAGAGATAGGTACTTTCCTTAGCTCCTTAAAGGCTGAGGATTAAGTATTAAAGCCAAGGAATAGACATGCTGAGGATATTAAGGAGGTAAAACCTTCCATGGTAAAAGACAGGAAAGTTTGTGTCTTTTGTGGTGGGCAACATTCCAGTGCATCTTGTCAACAGTACCCTGATGATGCTTCTAGAGTAGGGAAGCTTCAGGAACTGGGGTGTTGTATAATCTGTATGAACACTGCCGCGGACTGTAAGACTAAATTAAATCTTTGCTTTAAATGCAAAAAAGATCATCATATTGCATTATGCCCTAGGATGAAAATTGAGGTTCCTAAACCTGCAAGCGTCAATATGACAATTGCAAAAGGGAATGCTCCATTAGTAATGCCAGCTGCAGTACCAATAGCAGATGTGAAAGTATTGTTTAAGAATAGAAACCAATTAGTAGGTATCCTGTTTGATACGGGTGCTCAGAAAATTTTCATTTCAGCAGACATTGTGAAGAAATTAAAGTTACCAGTTATTGGCAAGGTAAATCTAGCCATTACAGGATTCTTAACAACTAGGAAGGCTCAGTCTTTTGATTTAGTTAGACCTGTAATACAATTAGGCAGATATAAATGCCGTATAACAGCAGCTGTGCTTGATACTATGGAGACAGGTATATACATGAAGGAAGTGAAGGAAATCTCTGATCATCTACAAAGCTCAGAGATAAAGTTGGCTAAACGGAATGTGGAATCAGATACTGTGGGTCCCATAAAAATGATAATTGGTTCTGATTATTGTGGAAGATTCCTACATAGGACTTTCAAAAGGAATGAAGTACAGTTGTTCAAGAGTCCAGGAGGTAACCTTATTATGGGTCAATTGCCTTTTCCAAAACAAGTTAAAGGAGAGGCCAAACTAGTAGACTCAGTCTTTGTTACCCCCACACAGTCATTGATGGTAGCTAGAATAGGTGCAGAATTAGAACCTACTCAGATAAATGACTTGTTGGATGAAAATATTGAATCTGTACACAAAGTGTGGAGCCTAGACAGTGTAGGTATACACTCTGAGGAACCAACCCCTGAAGATAAATTAACCTTGGACTTGTATAATCAGTCTGTGGAATTTAAGGATGGACAGTATTGGGTAGGATTACCATGGAAACTAAACAATTCAGAGTTGCCAACAAATTACCAAGCAGCTAAAGCTCACTTAAATTCTCTTCTAAGAAAGCTGAGAGATAAACCAGAACATTTAACCATATATGATAATATTATAAATGATCAATTGAAGAATAAATTTATAGAAGAAATAGAATACCTTGTTAACCACAAAGAAGGACACTACTTACCACATCATGCTGTAAGCAAGGATTCAGTAACTACTCCCATAAGGATAGTATTCAACTGTAGCAGTAAAGTGTCCAAGGGATCAGCTAGCTTGAACGATTGCCTATACTCTGGACCTATACTAACAGAGAAGTTAGGGAATGTGTTGCTAAGATTTAGAGAGAAATCTTATGCTTACATAGCAGACATTAGTAAGGCTTTTCTCAGAATAGGACTGAGAGATGAGGATAGGAAATTTACAAAATTCCTCTGGCCTCATGATCCTCAAAATGAGGATAGTCCATTGAAAACTTACTGTTTCCCATCGGTGCTTTTTGGCTCTTGTGCTAGTCCTTTCCTACTTTGCAACACTTTAAAGCATCATTTTGAAAATGGCAGATGTCCAGAAATAGGGCAGGCTTTTTATATGGATAATTTGCAAGGTGTTGCTGATACAGAGTCGGAAGCTTTGAAGGCTTCTGAAGTAGCCAATTCCAAATGTGGGAAGGCAAATTTGCCGTTACAGAGCTGGGATAGAAATTCACCGCTTTTGAGGAATAAAATACAAGAGGACTATCCAGATTCTGACATTCCCAAAATTCAAAATGTATTAGGTCTTAACTGGGATACAGCAGCTGATGTAATAAGCTTGAAACCAATTAAGTTCTCTGATGTCACTCTCACCAAGAGGTCCTTGTTAAGTCAGGTTTCCAAGCTATTTGACCCATTAGGATTGGTTAGTCCTATAGTCTTTAGAGGCAAATGTTTAGTACAGGAGGCTTGGCGAGAAAAGTTAGACTAGGACACTGAATTAGGTGAGACATATGTGGAACAATGGGAACAAATTAGAAAGGAGTTTGAAACTACATCAAGCATATGTATTCCCAGGAAAATAAACAGTAATGAGAAGTCGCACTTGCACATATTTTGTGATGCTTCTCAAAGGGCCTATGGAGCAGTAGCTTGTTGCGCAACAGGAGAGGATAGTAAGATTATAATGTCCAAAGCCAGAGTTGCGCCAATTAAAGGAAGAACCCTACCTGAAATGGAATTGGCTTCCATAGAAGTAGGAACTAAATTGGCCACGTATATAACCACTACTCTTGATACTCAGTTTGAGGACATTTACATATGGACTGACAGTGAGATTTGTCTTTACTGGATAGGGAAGGAAGACAGTAAAATTCCTTTCGTCCGTAATAGAGTGAAGACTATTAATGAGCTGTCTTCCAAATTTAATTTCATGCATGTGTCCTCCAAACAAAATCCAGCTGATCTGCTCTCGAGAGGTTCGACCGTAAGGAGACTGATCAAAGATAACTTGTGGTTAGAAGGTCCTAAATGGTTACTCACTAAGGATTGGCCTGAACAGAGACAGTACAGTATTGCTGTGGTTAGTGTAGTGAACTTGGATCCTGTAGTACCTGAGCCAGAAGTAAATGACATCAGCCGATTCTCGTCAATAAGACATCTTATAAATACTACTAAATTGGTTGTTGAATTTTTGAATAAGAAGGTGGGGTTTCAGAAATTTAGATCCCCTAGAACACTGGCTGAAAAAAGTACAAAGAAATTCTTACGGGGAAATATATAAACTTTTAGGCAAAGACACTGGAAAAGGGAACAAGCTGATGAAGACTTTAGGCTTGTTCTTAGACGGAAAGGTTCTGATAAGATGTCGAGGCCGACTGGTAAAGGCTAACTTGCCCATCCATACCAAACATCCCCTTTTATTACCCAAGAGCGGATGCTTTGTACAACTTATTATAAAGGAAGCCCATGATTCCACTCTCCATGGAGGTGTACCGCAGACCTTAGCTCAAATTCGGGAAAGGTAGTGGATTCCTAAGGGTAGACAGGCTATTAAAAAATATCTCAAAAACTGCATCATTTGTAGGAGGTATGAGCAGCGACCTTATAGCTACCCAGGACCACCAGCCCTACCGAAGGAAAAGGTGAGCATAAGTCGGCCCTTCCATAGAACAGGAGTGGACTACACAGGGGCTATAACTGTTACAGGTGAGGAAACTCCCCATAAAGTTTACATTTGTTTATTTACTTGTGCCTACACGAGGGCAGTCCATCTAGAATTAGCGGAAGACCTAAGCTCAGAGACATTCCTCAATGTCTTTCGCAGATTTGCCGCTAGAAGGTCTTGTCCTGGCAAGTTAATAAGCGACAACGGAACTAATTTCGTTGGAGCAGCACCCTTACTGTTGAACATAATGAATGACCCAATGGTTAAATCGGCGCTGGGAATCCGAAATTGTATTTGGCAGTTCACAGCTCCAAGAGCTCCATGGCAAAATGGATTTACCGAAAGAACGATTGATATTGTCAAGAACTGCCTGAGGAAAACATTACATGGAACTAAGATCACAAGAGAAGATTTAAGAACAGTAATAACTGAAATTGAAACCAGGATTAATAATAGACCCTTGACTTATCAAGATGACACTAGCGACTCGCTAGAGGCCTTAACACCGGCTCATATGTTATATGGCAGGAAGCTCCATCCAATGCCTTGTGTGGATATCCAGGAAGAAGTTGAAGATCATAATCTAGAAAATAATGATTTAGGACAACATCTGCGGGAGGGATATCAACGTCTGAAAGGGGTGTTGGATACTTGGAATAGACATAGGAGCGAAGAGTATCTTTTGAGCCTACGCTAGAGGTTTTATGGAGCTCAGGCTGCCAGCAACAAATCAGTTATTAACATAGGAGATGTGGTCCTAGTGAAGACTGAACAGCCAAGATCCCAGTGGCCATTAGCTAAAGTGATCTCCACACACTCAGATTCTGAAGGGGTGCTGAGACTCGTAAAAATAAAATGCAGGGGACACACCAGTATAAAAAATATTGATAAACTTGTACCCCTTGGGTTAGCAGCCACTCCGGATCCTGAGGATGGTGAAGATCAAACGGGTCAAGAGGGGCGACCTAGAAGGGCCGCAGCACAGGGTTCTCGAGAACTATGGAGGGAACTCTTGGCTAAGGGTCATATTACATGATACAGTGTATCATTTTCCGCCGGCCCCAAAACTGTGGGAAGTATTTTCCCCTAGAGCAGTTGCACTCTCTACTTTATCATAGTTATCCCTGGTTAAAGGCCCCGCTGAGGGGGGTCACCTTGACGTGGTGGCTGGGCTTGAAGCATGGTTGGCAATGCCACCTACTCGGCAGGCATGCCTACCTTTGTAGGGTTTGGTATTTGTCATTCTCGTGGACCAAGCACCCCCTACATCACTGGTGGAGGAGGTCTGCTGGTGATGTTAGTCCCTGCCCATTTGCCACCTAGGGCAGGACTGTTGCCTCCCCACGTGTTTGCCGTACGTGGCATCCCGTGATGCTGGGAGACGGGAGTCCTGGAGGTTGAGCGATGCTGCACGATGTGCCCTGCAGCTAGCAATACACCTCTTTGGTCCCTTATTCTGGCTAGATGGGCGGCCTGGTTGGGCCCGACCAGGTCAATCGGCTGGTCATGAGTTGGCTAGGGTCAAGTGGGCACTGGAGGGCCTGGTGGCTCCTATCATCCTGGAGTCGCCCTTGCCCAGGTTCCCCGGTGGTTACCCGCGTATACTCTCCCGCTACCTCTGGAGTCGCCAGTAGTGCTATCCCTGGCATATGACTTCCCCTTGTTGGGCTCCATGGTGGGTGGAGGGGTGGGGGAACGAAGGTTTTTTGTGTTATTGATGGCTCAATTTTTAAATACACCCATTGACAACATTGCATCTGCCCCTGGACTCTCTTCGGACTGCACATCCGTCATTGCCACACTGGAATCTTTTTCAGGCCCCTGGTGACTTCTCACCTCTGCCCCAGCGTTCAACTGGGGGTGGGAGAAGATCCCATCGGATAGGTTTGGCTCCAAGGTTTGGCCAAGATGATACGAACCAAGAAAAATTCGTAAAGTATCTAGTGCTGAAACCCTCTGCAGGTGGTTCAGTACTGGATACAGACATCTTTAATTTATACCGTGCAATTGTTTCTCCCTGTGGCCACGAACCAATAATTTCTACCCAAGGGGATGGTAGCCTCCTAATTGAGGTTTCCTCCCCAGAAGAGAGCTCACGTCTCCAGACTCTGACCTCCGTTTCTGGTCACGGCATGTCCTGCATATCTCATGCCACCTTTAATCAGTGTAAGGGGGTCATTTACTCCCGGGACCTCCTGCGATACCCTAAGTCATGGTTATAAGAGGAACTACGCGCTTATGGTGTTGTAAAAGTTGACCGGGTACAGAAGAAGATCGATGGTATTCTGACCCCAATTTCGACGCTGTTTCTGACCTTTGACCGTTTAACGTTGCCTGCCTCGGTGAAATTTGCTTGGCTCTCTCTCCCTGTGAAGCCTTATGTTCCAAACCCAAAGCGGTGTTTCCACTGTCAGGGGTATGGACATGTTAGCAAATTTTGCCGACGTGCACTGGCTGGCCTTCCTGGTGTTTTGTGTCTCCTGTGGCAAAATGAGTCATACGAGTGATTGTCCAGGACCCCTTAAATGCTATCACTGTGGGAGTCCTCATGCTGTATCTTCCAAAAACTGTCCTCGGTACTGCCTTGAAAAGGAAGTTTTGAGCATTCGTGCACATGAGAAGGTTCCCTTTCCAGAAGCAAAGAGGAGGGCCCAGACTCTCTTCTTTCAGCCTGGAGTTACTTATGCTTCTGTCCTTTCTGGGGCACCTGTACGTTGTTCTGTGTCCCAGAAGTTGCCACGACCCTTTACAGTGACCACTTCCCCAGCTCCTGATTTGATGGATGTTGTTAACCCTGGAATTACTGATAAGTGTGTGACTAATGCTCATCCACTCACTGCTTCAACTGTCTCTACCTCCACTTCAGTGGCTGACGGTTCGCATACTTCTGTGGTGGTGGCAGATGTACACGCTGCCGAGACTCATCCCTCCTTGTCCAGTATGAACGAGGCTCCTTCTGTATCCGGCAAATGTCATCGTAATTCGTCAGAGTCCTCAGAGCCTGAAACCGGCCACCTAAGGTTTCTGTTGTCGAACCTTGTATCAACCTCTCTACTGTTCCCTCTGCCTCAGAGGCTGAGAGGTCTAGCCAAATGGAAGCTGCTGCTGGTGGTTCACCTGCAGTCAGGTCCCCACCTGGGGATGGTGTTGGAGAGACCGCTGATGCGTCCGTTCTGAAAAGTACAATGTCAACCTTGCAGGGTTCTAATCCTGTCGACTCTGATTCCACTTCTGGAGCTTCTAATGGTAGCACTGGCCGTCCCACATTACCCAAGGCGGCCTCCAAGCATCTATCCAAACCGAATGTTATTCCACCTCAAAGGAAGAGTGTTGTAAAACTTTCCTCTTCCACGTCCTCACGTTTGCCCATGGATGTTCGACATAAAGCGCGGGTTCCTGGTGCTGGATAGTCTCTTACCAAGGGCCTTCCTAAGCATCATTCCAAACCCGCTTGCATGTCAGGAGGTGTACAGTCCTGCACTTAATCATTTTCCCCTCCACTATGGGTTCTATCATCCAGTGGAATTGTCGGGGTTTACATGCTAACTATGAGGAACTGTGTCATCTAGTTTCTCAATTTACTCCGCTATGCATGTGTATCCAGGATTGATTGCTTGAAAATAATTAAAAACTGGCGGCGCAACTGCCAGGGTCAATGCCACCGGACACTAAAGTAAAAGGTGCAGGTAAATAAAAAATGCATATTCAAAATAGTTAAGAATTATTAGTAGAAATAAAAGAAAATAATAAAAGCATTTTTTATAAAATATCAATTACTTAAAAAAGTGAAAGGAGGCCCGCCTCCTAAAGAAAACAAAAAACATCACTAAAATCGCTAGAGGCTTCACCGAGCATTGAGGACAAACAGTAGGCATCATCTGCCCCCTTATGCCTATGGAGGAATCTCTGACGCAGGTCCCCCGGACTCGGACACTCGACCAGCAAGTGACGGACAGTAAGGGGAACAAGGCAGTCATCACAGTATGGTTGAGTCTCACCACCCATGAGGAACCCATGTGTAAGCCGAGAATGCCCAATGTGAAGCCTAGCAAGAGCCACCTCCAATCGCCGAGACATGGAGGGAAGAGCTCTTGGCACAACCACTCTCTGAAAGATTTCTTTCAGTTTATTATGAGAAACAACATCCCAGTGTCTCTGCCAACATGTACCAACTGCGCACCGCAGGTAAGGTGTTACATCTGAAGCAGGAAGGGGGTAGTCAGTTGGGGGCTGTTGAGAAGACGCAGCTTTAGCTAAAGTATCTGCCCTCTCATTGCCCACCACACCTACATGTGCAGGAACCCAACAGAAGTTCACATGGCGGCCACGACGGCCAAGAAGAAAAAGCCACTCTAAAATTGATAAAATCAATGGATGGGATGCATTAAAAGACTCCAGTGCAGACAGAGCACTACATGAGTCACTATAAATCACAAAAACGGATTCGGGGAGAGTAAAAATGATTTTAAGAGCATATAAAATTGCAGTCAGCTCTGCCGTATACACTGAAGTAATGCCAGGAAGGCTAACGCCCCTACTAAAGGAGGGGAAAACAACACCAAATCCTACTCCAGTATCAGTCTTAGACCCGTCAGTATAGATGGGGACAGAACCCTCATGAATAGAGGCATGTTCTAAAAAGAGAGAGAGGGACACCTGAGAGGGAAGCGAGTCCTTTTTTTCAACAACGGACCTACAAAACGTCACACGAGGGAGTAGCCAAGAACCCACCCTAGGGATCCGATGTGGACAAATTGCCAGTCTCGGGACAGAGAGGGCTAGCATAACAGACCGGACCCTGCAACCAAATGGCTTCGGGAGATTAGGACGGGTGTCATAAGCAGAAGATTGGGAATCCTGGGAGATGATGGCACAAGAAATTGAGTCTGGAATGCGGTGAAGACGATACCAACACCTCATCATTAGCAACTGGCATCGCAAATCCAAGGGGAGTACACCAGCATCTACTAACAAACTTGTAATCAGGGATGATCTGAATGCCCCAGTTGCCAGATGTACACCAGCATGATGCACAGAATTTAACAACTGGAGATGGGCATCTGTTGCAGAGGAGTAAACCTCACATCCATATTCAAGTTTAGGAAGAATAAGAGACCTATGCAAGAGGAGCAGGGTCTGACGGTCAGCACCCCAAGAGGTATGAGCTAAAACCTTCAAAAGACTCAAAGCTTTAAGACAAGCCACCTTAACAGAGTGAATATGAGAAACCCAGGTTAGTCGTCTATCAAATAAAAGGCCCAGAAACCGCGTCTCTTCCACACAGGATATTCTCCTACCATAGAGATACAAGTCTGGGTCTGGGTGAACCCCACGAAGACGACAAAAATGCATAGCCACTGTCTTTGTTAAAGAAAACCGGAAACCGCGAGACTCTGCCCAGTCAGAAATTCTATTAAGGGCAAGCTGCAACTTCCTCTCTATCAGAGACATTCTAGATGCGGTGAAGGATATTGAGAGGTCATCAACATATAATGATCCTCGTACACCGTCAGGAAGTACACTGATTACACTGTTAACGGCTACAGCAAACAGAGCAACACTCAGGACACTCCCTTGTGGTACTCCATCTTCCAGTTCACGGGCATTAGAAAGCACTCCCCCCACTCTGACCCTCAAAAAACGGTTAGATAAAAACTGTTGGACAAAAACAGGCAAGCGCCCATGAAGACCAAACTCACGAAGGGAAAGCAAAATGCCATGATGCCAAGCAGTGTCATATGCCTTCTCCAGATCAAAGAAAACTGTGACCTGGTGTTGGTTAGTGAAGAAAGCCCCACAGACAGAAGATTCCAAGGTCAGCAGTGCATCAGAGGTAGATCGCACTTTTCGAAAACCACACTGGGCAGGAGACAATAAGTCACCTGTCTCCAAAAACCACACAAGCCCAACACTGACCATCCTTTCCAGAACTTCACATATACATGACGTCAGAGAAACAGGCCGATAATTCGTCGCCTGCAGGTGGTCCCCACCTGGTTTGGAGATGGGGACAACCACAGCAACACTCCAACAAGCCGGAAATTCCCCAGAACACCAGATCCCATCACACAGTGAAAGCAAAAACAAAAGGGACTCATCAGAGAGGTGATGTAGAAAGGCATAAGGAATATCATCACAACCAGGAGAAGAATCATGGCACTGCGACAGAGCTGTCTGGAGTTCAGAAATTGAAAATGGAACACTGCAAGGCTCTACCCCAGCAGAGGCAAAACTGAGACCACAAGACTCTAGGCGCCGATGGTGGCAAGCCGAAGGCGCATCTGCATTCCTCTGTGACACACTGGCAAAATGTTCAGCAAGCAACTCTGTAACAGCAAAAGGATCAGCAACAGTTCCACCTGCTGCAGATAAAACGGGAAAAGATGGAACAGCAAATTCCCCCGAAATCCTCCCTACCCGGCTCCACACCTGGGTGATGGAAGTCCCCGAATTGATGGAGGAAACACATCCCTTCCAGGACGAACGCCTGGCCGCCTCCAAAACCCGCCTCATATGAGCTCGTGTCCCCCGATATGCCACCACATACTGAGGATCCCCACGGTGATGACGAAGTCAAGAGAAGGCGACTCACCGCGGAACCGCACTCAGAGTTCCACCAAGGAACCGGACGCCTAGGAAACTGACCCTTCGTTTTTGGAACAGAAAACCGGGCTGCTGAGTGCAACACCTTATTGAAATATGACACAGCCTCAGCAAGACAGTCAAACTCATTGACAGAAAGGGAAATGGAACCCAATTCCCTGAAACGTGGCCAGTCAGCCTTATCCAGAAGCCAGTGAGGAAGACGTGGCTGAGGTCCACCTGCACCAGCAGTCAAGAGTAAAGGAAAACGGTCGCTGCCACACAGGTCCGGCAACACATCCAAGTTAAAATCCAAAACAGCATCAGCTGAACATAAGGACAAATCAATGGCAGCAAAAGTTAATGTCTGGCTATGGAAATAAGTCACCCTATTGGAGTTCAAAATGCCCAACTCCTCATGTTCCACTACAGAGGCCAGCACTACACCCCAAGGGCCGGCCCCACTGTCACCCCACAGTGGATGGTGTCCATTCATATCTCCTAGTAATAGAAAGGGAGAAGGAAAGCCATGAATAAGGCGTTCCAGATCTGCCCTTTCAACAGTAGCGCTGGGAGGAAGATAAATACTGCAAACTGTATACTGCCGACGTAAAAACATCCAGACAGCAACTGCCTGCAGGGGACCAGAAATATCCAGATGACTATATAGAATATCCTGGCGGAGGAAGATAACAGTCCCTCCATGACAACCTTGGCTTGGCACAGGATCAGAATAAAATGCATTGTAGCCAGAAGGACCGGGAGGAACAGCCTCACCAACCATGGTCTCCTGGATACACATGCATAAAGGAGTAAATTGAGAAACTAGATGACACAGTTCCTCATAGCTGGCACGTAAACCTCGACAATTCCACTAGATGATAGAACCCATTGTGAAAGGGAAAAGTATGATTAAGTGCGGGACTGTACACCTGACATACGAGCGGGTTTGGAATGATGCTTAGGAGGGCCTTTGGGAAGAGACTGCCCAGCACCAGGAACCCGCACCCTATGTCGAGCATCTGTGGACAAACGTGAGGACGAGGAAGAGGAAAATTTTCCAACACTCTTCCTCTCAGGTGGAGTAACATACGGCTTGGAAAGTGGCTTGGAGGCCGCCTTGGGTGATATGGGACGGCCAGTGCCTCTGTTAGAAGCCCCAGAAGTGGAAAGAGTGTCAACGGGATTCGAACCCTGTGAGGATGACATTGTACTTTTCAGAACTAAAGCACCAACGGTTTCTCCAACACCATCTCCAGGCGGGGACTTGACCACCGGTGAACCACCAGCTGCATCTTTCACCTGGCTAGACCCCTCAGCCTCTGAGGCAGAGGGAACAAGAGAGAGGGCAATACAAGGTTCGACAACAGAGACCTTGAGTGGCCGGTTGTCAGGCTCTGAGGACTCTGACGAGTTACGGTGACGTTTACTGGGTACAGAAGGAGCCTTGTGCATACTGGACAAGACAGGATGAGTTACATCAACATGTACATCCGCCACCATCACAGAAGTGCGCAAACCGTCAGCTTCTGAAGTGAAGGTTGGAACAGATGGAGCAGTGGGTGGACGTGAAACATTCTCACATATACTAGTAATTTCAGGGGTAATATCCGTCAAATCAGTAGTTGGGAAAGTGGTCACTGTAAAGGGTCGTGGCAACTTCTGGGTCACAGTACGACGTACAGGTGCCCCTGAAAGGGCAGAAGCATAAGGAACTCCAGGCTGAAAGAAGAGAGTCTGGGCCCTCCTCTTTGCTTCTGGAAATGAAACCTTCTCACGTGTGCGAATGCTCAGATCCTCCTTTTCAAGGCAGTAGCGAGGACAGTTTTTTGAAGATACAGCATGAGGACCCCCACAATGATAGCATTTAAGGGGTCCTGGACAATCACCGATATGACTCGATTCACCACAGGAGATACAGACACCAGGAAGACCAGCAAGTGCACGCCGACAAAATTTGCTTACATGTCCATACCCCTGACAGTGGAAACACCGCCTTGGGTTCGGAACATAAGGCTTCACAGGCAGAGAGAGCCAAGCAAGTTTCACAGAAGCAGGCAAAGTTAAGCATTCAAAAATCAGAAACAGCGTCGGAGTTGGGGTCGGAACACCATCGATCTTCTTCTGTACCCGGTCAACCTTTACAACACCATTAGACCGTAGTTCTTCTAGCAATTGTGATTCAGGGTATCGGAGGAGGTCCCGGGAGTAAATGACCCCCTTACACTGGTTAAAAGTGCCGTGAGGTGTAAAGGATACACTATGACCAGAAACGGAGGTCAAAGTCTGGAGACGTGAGCTCTCTTCTGAGGAGGAAACCTGAATTAGGAGGCTACCATCCCCTTGGGTGGATATCACTGGTTCACGGCCACAGGCAGACACAATGGCACGGTACAGATTAAATATGTCCATATCCAGCACTGAGCCACCTGCAGAGGATTTCAGCACTAGATACTTCTTGAAATTTTCTTTTACTGCTTCCCCTGGGCCAAACCTTGGAGTCAAAGCAACCCTACGAGACCTCCTCCCAGTCCCAGTTGAACGCTGGGGCAGAGGACGGAAGTCCCCAGGGGCCTGAAAAGGCTCCAGAGTGGAATAAGGGGCGCAGAGTCCGAGAAATGGCCGGGGACAGATCCATCGTCGTCAACAGCTTTATTTAACTGTGCCATGTGATATAACAAAACCTTCATTCCCCCACCCTTCCACCCACCATGGAGCCGATCAAGGGGAGGTCGTATGCCAGGGACAACACCATTGGCAACTCCAGAGGTAGTGGGAAAGTATACGCAGGTAACCACCCGGGGGCCTGGACAAGGGTGACTCCAGGACGATAGGAGCCACCAGGTCCCCCAGTGCCCACTTGACCCTAGCCAACGCATGACCAGCCAATTGACTTGACCTGGTCGGGCCCAACCAGGCCGCCCGTCTAGCCAGAATAAGGGACCAAAGAGGTGTATTGCTAGCTGCAGGGCGCACCGTGCAGCATCGCTCAACCTCCAGGACTCCCGTCTCCCAGCATTACGGGACGCCACGCACGGCAAACACGTGGGGAGGCAACAGTCCCGCCCTAGATGGCAAGTGAGCAGGGGCTAGCATCACCAGCAGGCTCCCTCCACCAGTGATGTAGGGGGTGCTTGGTCCACGACACTGACAAATGCCGAACCCTACAAAGGTAGGCATGCCTCCAAAGTAGGTGGCACTGCCAGCCACGCTTCAAGCCCCGCCACCACGTCAAGGTGACCCCCCTCAGTGGGGGTGTATCCAGGAGACCATGGTTGGTGATACTGCTCCTGCTGGTCCTTCTGGCTACGATGCTTTTTATTCTGATCCTGTGCTGGGCCAAGGTCGTCATGGAGGTGCTGCTATCTTCCTTCGCCAGGATATTCCATGTAGTCATCTGGATATTTCCAGTTCCTTGCAGGCAGTTGCTGTCCAGATGTTTTTACGTCGGCTGTATACAGTTTGCAGTCTTTATCTACCTCCTAGTGCAACTGTTGAAAGGGCGGATCTGGAACGCCTTATTCATGGCCTTCCTTCTCCTTTTCTGTTACTAGGCGATATGAATGGTCACCATCCACTATGGGGAAACAGTGAGGCCAACCCTCGGGGTGTTATGCTGGCCTCTTTAGTGGAAGATGAGGAGTTAGGCATTTTAAACTCCAATATAATGACTTATTTCCATAGCCAGACAGATACTTTTAGTGCCATTGATTTGTCCTTATGTTCAGCTGATGCTCTTTTAGATTTTAACTGGGATGTGTTGCCAGACCTGTATGGCAGCGACCATTTTCCGTTACTCTTAACTGCTAGTGCAGGTGGACCTCAGCCATGTCTTCCTCGCTGGCTTCTGGATAAGGCTGACTGGCCATATTTCAGGGAATTAAGTTCCATTTCCCTTTCTGTCAATGAGTTTGGCTGTCTTACGGAGGCTGTGTCATATTTCAATACCGTGCTGCACTCAGCAGCCCTATTATCTATTACAAAAACAAAGGGTCAGTTTCCTAAACGTCCGGTTCCTTGGTGGAACTCGGAGTGTAGTTCCACGGTGAGAGCCAAACAAGTTGCCTTCTCACGACTTCGTCTTCACCGTGGGGATCCTCAGTATTTGGTGGCGTATCAGAGGGCACGAGCTCATATGAGGCGGGTCTTAAAGGAGGCCAGGCGTTCGTCCTGGAAGGGTTATGTTTCCTCCATCAATTCGAGGACTTCCATCACCCAGGTGTGGAACCGGGTAAAGAAAATTTCGGGTAAATTTACTGTTCCATTCCCTCCTGTTTTATCTGCACCAGGTGGAACTGTGGCTGATCCATTTGCTGTTGCAGAATTGCTTGCTGATCATTTTGCCAGTGTCAAAGACGGATGCAGATACACCTTTGGCTTGCCACCGTCAGCACCTAGAATCTCGTGGTCTCAGTTTTGCCTCTGCTGGGGGAGAGCCTTACAATGTTCCATTTTCAGTTTTTGAACTCCAGTCAGCTCCGTCACAGTGTCATGATTCCTCTCCTGGTTTTGATGATATTCCTTATGCCTTTTTACGCCACCTGTCTGATGAGTCCCTGTTGTTTTTGCTTTCACTGTTTAATAAGATCTGGTGTTCTGTGGAGTTTCCGGCTTGTTGGGCTGTTGCTGTAGTTATCCCCATCCCCAAACCAGGTAAGGACCACCTACAGGCGACGAATTATCAGCCTATTTCTTTGACGTCTTGTATATGTAAAGTTTTGAAAAAGATGGTCAATGTTAGGCTTGTGTGGTTTTTAGAGAGAGGTGACTTCTTATCCCCTGCCCAGTATGGTTTTCGAAAAATGCAATCTACCTCTGATGCATTACTGTCCTTGGAATCTTCTGTCTGTGAGGCTTTTTCCACTAACCAACACCAGGTCACGGTCTTCTTTGATCTGGAAAAGGCATATGACACTGCATGAAGTCATGGTATTTTACTCTCTCTTCATGAGTTTGGTCTTCGTGGGTGCTTACCTGTTTTTATTCAACAGTTTTTATCTAACCAAATTTTAAGGGTGCGAGTGGGAGGAGTGCTTTCTAATGTCCAAGCACTAGAAGATGGAGTACCACAGGGGAGTATCCTTAGTGTTACTCTGTTCGCTGTAGCCATTAACAGCGTCATCAGTATACTTCCTGATGGTGTACGAGGATCACTGTATGTCGATGACCTCTCGATTTCCTTCACTGCGTCTAGAATGTCTCTGATGGAGAGGAAGTTGCAGCTGGCTCTCAATAGAATTTCTGACTGGGCAGAAACACGCGGTTACCATTTTTCTTCAGCAAAGACAGTGGCTATACATTTTTGTCGTCTTCGAGAAGTCCACCCAGACCCTGACTTGTATCTCTATGGTAGAAGAATATCCTGTGTGGAAGAGATGCAGTTTCTGGGTCTTCTGTTTGATAGAAGATTAACCTGGGTTCCTCATATTGGTTCTGTTAAGGTGGCTTGTCTTAAAGTTTTGAGTCTTTTGAGGGTTTTAGCTCATACCTCTTGGGGTGCTGACCGTCAGACCCTCCTCCTCTTGCATAGGTCTCTTATTCTTTCTAAAGTTGAATATGGGTGTGAGGTCTACTCCTCTGCAACAGATGCCCGCCTCCGGTTGTTAAATTCTGTGCATCATGCTGGTGTTCGTCTGGCAACCAGGGCATTCAGATCATCCCCAATTCCAAGTTTGTTGGTAGATGCTGGTGTACTCCCCTTGGACTTGCACAAGACTCAATTTCTTGTGCCATTGTCTCACAGGATTCCCGATCTTCTGTTTTTGAGACCCGTCCTAATTTCCCAAATCTATTTGGTTACAGGGTCCGGTCTGTTATGCTAGCCCTCTCTCTCCCGAGACTGACAATTTGTCCACATCGGATCCCAAGGGTGGGTTCTTGGCTACTCCCTCGCGTGACATTCTGTAGGTCCGTTGTTGAAAAAAAGGGCTCACTTCCCTCTCAGGTGTCCCTCTCTCTCTTTTTAGAACATCCCTCCATTCATGAGGGTTCTGTCCCCGTCTATACTGACAGGTCTAAGACTGATACTGGAGTAGGATTTGGTGTTGTCTTCCCTTCCTTTAGTAGGGGTGGTAGCCTTCCTGGCATTACTTCAGTGTATACAGCAGAACTGACTGCAATTTTATATGCTCTTAAAATCATTTTTACTCTCCCCCAATCCGTTTTTGTGATTTATAGTGACTCGCGTAGTGCTTTGTCTGCACTGGAGTCTTTTAATGCATCCCATCCACTGGTTTTATCAATTTTAGAGTGGCTTTTTCTTCTTGGCCGCCGTGGCCGCCGTGTAGACTTCTGTTGGGTTCCTGCACATGTTGGTGTGGTGGGGAATGAGAGGGCAGATACTTTAACTAAAGCTGCATCTTCTCAACAGCCCCCAGCTGACTACCCACTTCTTGTTTCTGATGTAACACCTTACTTGTGGTATGCAATTCGTACGTGTTGGCAGAGACACTGGGATGGTGTTTCTCACAATAAACTAAAAGAAACCTTTCAGAGCGTGGTTGTGCCAAGGGTTCTTCTCTCTGTCTCAGCGACTGGAGGTGGCTCTTGCTAGGCTTCGCATTGGGCATTCTCGGCTTACACATGGGTTCCTCATGTGTGGTGAAACTCAACCGTACTGTGATGACTGCCTTGTTCCCCTTACTGTCCGTCACTTGCTGGTCGAGTGTTCGAGTCTGGGGGTCCTGCGTCAGAGGTTCCTTCATAGGCATGGGGGAGCAGATGGTACCTACTGTATGTCCTCGATGCTTGGTGAGGCCTTTAACGATTTTACTGATGTTTTTAGTTTTCTTCAGGAGGCGGGCCTCCTTCCACTTTTATAAGTAATTGTTATTTTATAAATTATTCTTCTGTTATTTTGTGTTTTATTCCTACTAACAGATATTAACTTTATTTTGAATAGGCACCTTTTATTTTGCCGTGTCCTGTACTTTGTCATCCGGCGGCATATGACCCTGGCAGTTGCGCCACCAGATTGTAATTATTTTCAATCAATCAATCAATCAACCTGGTTAAAGGCAGAGGAAAACTTAAGACCGTTGTTAATTGTTCAAGTGGTTTTTATAACCCAGAAATTACGTTCTCTTTAATAATTCTTGTTATTGATAAATTAAATGCTACTGCGTTTGACCCTCGTGGAAAACTATACATTGTAAATACATGTAATTATATGGAATTTTCCACTGACCTAAACTGCGTCTGCGCTTTAGATGACGTGGCGAAGATGAAAAGGATTTTCGTGTAAAGCAGATGTGGAATTAAGATATTTACACAGTTGAAGGGAATATTTGGTTTAACTTTAGTTTAAGTAAAACTAAGATTAATTTGTTAGATTCGCCCTGTACATATCATGATGTAATCTAACTGTATTTAGTACTGTAATTAGATAAGAGTTGGCAACCCACAATTCGATGAAAAGTTGAGGCTTGCCGCGTTCACTCTCTCTGCTCCTAGATCTCGTGGAGTTAACACTCTGCTCCCAGACCTTGTGGAGTTAACACTCTGTTCTTAGTCACTCTCAAACTAGCACGGTTGTATATACGCACCATAAGGACGCTTGCTTGCTCAAGCAATTACACTAAGCAGCCCATCGTCATCGGTTAACGATCACTCCCTCTTCACTAGCTAAGTAACCTTTACGAATTGGCCAATTCAAGGGGGGACTAGCTGTGAGATAGCAGAGAAATAGTTATTGTAGGTGAGTTAAGGTTAAGTTACGTTTCACCTAACTCTGAGACTTGTCTGATTTACTTAAGAACAACTTTATAGACGAGTAACGACCTACGAGTTGTTTATTAGTAAATACCAGAAATTTCTTACATAGCGGTGCCCCGGCAGGGATATCGACTTGTTTACATTAAATATTTTTCACATTTTGGTGCTCAGAAAGAGGGCCCCGATTTGTTTATCAGAACTATTAAACATTTTTCAGAGAGAGAGAGAGAGAGAGAGAGAGAGAGAGAAATTTATTATATCATGGATATTGTACAGAGTATTAATAAGAGGGTGCGAGCATTGAGTCAGGGCAAGACATGATCTGATTCAGTCTGAAGTGTGTGTGTGTGTGTGTGTGTGTGTGTGTGTGTGTGTGTGTGTGTGTGTGTGTGTGTGTGTGTGTGTGTGTGTGTGTGTGTGTGTGTGTGTGTGTGTGTGTGTGTGTGTGTGCCTCTCACCCCACCAGTCAATCATAGTGGACCGTAGGTGAAGCGAATTTGACGTTAAATTCCAGAGACGGAGCACTTACCTTCAAACCAGCTTGGACTGAGTATAGTGAAGTTTGCTAATGTCTTTTCCATCTGAGACCTAGACCTGGGATGCACAGATCTGATGGAGCAGTGTATCAACACTGGGCATCACCGTCTGATTAAACAGCCTGCGTGGAGGATGGCACCAGCTCAATGGCAAGAAATGTAAAGGGCGATGGAGAATCTTCAGTAAAGGGGTGATAGAAAAGTCCAGCAGTCCTTGGCCATCAGTAGTTGTTTTGGTAAGAAAGAAGGATGGCTCAGTGAGATGTTGTGTGGATTATCGAGCCCTAAATGATGTGACAGTGAAGGATGCACACCTCTTTCCTAGAATTGAAGACACACTGGATGATCTGTCAGATGCCAAGTGGTTCTCCACCCTAGACATGAAAGCAGGATATCACCAGGTCAAGGCTGTAGAAAATGACAAGTAGGAAACAGCCATTTCATATGGATGGGGTTTATGGTAGTTCAGAATGATGACATTTGGCCTGTGTATTGCCCCAACTATTTTTGATAGCCTCATGGATAGAGTACTGGAAGGTCTGATGTGACAGACAGCTCACATCAATCTTGATGTGACTGTGATTGGACAGACTTTCGACCAAGAACTGGAGGGGTTGTCAGATGTGTCAACAGGATCTGAGCAGTACATCTCAAGCTGAACCCTAAGAAGTGCTACTTGTTCCAGAAGGAAATGAAGTACCTGGGACGCAAATTATTCGAGGGCAGCATCCATACTGATCCGGAGAAGGTGGCAGCTGTGAAAAAGTGGCGGGTTCCAACTTGTCTCAAGAAGCTACAGAGTTTCCTGGGTTTGTGTACCTATTACTGGCGTAATGTCAAGGACTTTGCAATGATGGCTGCATGTCTGCACAAGTTATTAGGAAAGAGGCAAAAGTTTATGTGGACTGCAGTGACTCAGGCCATCGATGAGCTCACGTATGTGTTGGCAAGCTCTCCTGTGTTGCTGTATCTAGATCAGAGTCAACCATTTATCCAGGACTGTGATGCTAGTGATCATGGCAATGGTGGAGTACTGTCACAGGAGAAGGGTCAGAAGGAGTATGTGGTGGCATATCATAGCAAAGAGTTCATTTGTATGGGTCCCAGTTCATAATCAGGATGGACCATGCAGCTCTCAAGTGGCTGAAGATATTAAAGAATCCAAAAGGACAACTGGTGTGCTGGCTCGAGAAGCTTGAAAAGCAGAACTATTAGGTGCAGCATCATTCTGGGCGGATACATGGCAGTGCTGATAGCCCGAGTCATCGGCCTTTTGACCCAGTTTGCAGGCAATGTAGTAAGAAACAAAATCTTAGTATGAAATGAAAACATACTGCAGTAAAAGGGCCAGTGTCAGCTGAAGAAGATCTGAAGAGGATACAGGAGGAGGATGCAGATTTACAATCAATGCTCAAGTGGCTGCAGTGGAGTACAGTGCGATCTTCTTGGGAAGAAGTTTCCAGGGTTAGCCCTGCAACTAAGAGCTACTGGAATTGGTAGAACCTTTGTTTAAACAACAGACTACTGGAGCATCAGTGGGAGACACCCAATGACCTCAGCAAGTATTGGCAACTGGTGGTTCCTAAGAAAATGTGATCTGAGGTCTTAACAGGGTCTCACAACCGCAGCATTAGCAGGCATCAGGGAGAGAAGAAAACTTGACTGCAACAGAGGTTCTACTGGACTGGCATGCATCAGGATGTTGAAGAGTGGTGTCGGGCCTGTGATGTCTGCTGTGACAAGAAAGGACCCATGAAACGTGGTTGCACCCCTCTTTAGCTGTACCATGAAGATGCGCTAATGGAGGGAGTCATAGTGGACATTACTGGAACTCGGCCACACACTGAAAAAGAAAACTGTTAAATGTGTGTCGCCATGAACTACTTCAGAAAGTGGCCCGGAGCCTATGCTATTCCAGAACAGGAAGCTGCAACTGTTAAAGTTGTGACTGACCAGTTCTTCTGCCGATTTGGGATGCTACAAGAGCTACACACACACCAGGGTAGAAATTTCAAGTTTGCTGTGTATCGTGAGTGCTACAAGCTACTGGGGATCAAGAAGTCCAGGCCGACTCCACTAAGGCCCCAGTCACATGGGATGATGGAGAAATTCAACTGGATCCTGGGACAAGTACTGATTATGAACTGTGTATCAGGACAGATGGAATGGGATCAGATATTACCTGCCTCGCTGATGACATATTGGTCTGCATCCCATGAGTCGACTGGCTACACCCTTGCCATACTGATGCTGGGCCAGGAGTTAGGATTGCCAATTGAACAGATAATGGGGAGACCACCTGGCAAAGAGCTACTTACAGACACCTCCAGCTATGTGCAGCATCTTCAAGAAAGACTGGCTGAGGTACATCATCCAGTTCGAGGAGCTCTGAAGTTTTCATTTTTTTTTTTTTTTTAAATAACAGAACAGAGGAAGGAAAAACAAATGAATAAAAAAAATAATCCATACACTAGATTACTGGTGTCCTCTGTTCATAAAATATCTAATAGTTAGACTTGAACAGCTGTAGATTGAAGTTTGGAGGGAAACAACTCTGGGGAAGCAAGTTCCAAAGAGATGCAGTTTGGGGAATGAAAGAATTCTGATACGAAGAAGTTCTGCAATATGGCTGAGTGACATTCCAGTCATGAGCATTACCAGATGCCCGTGTAGCACGAGGGAAGGCATGGAGGGATGGCACCATGGAAGCAACTTCGTCTGAGCATTTGCCATAAAAATATCTGTAAAATAATGCAAGGGAGGCAATATTCCTTCTTACTTGTAGGGGAGGTAGTTTATTTTTTTTTTTATTATTATTTTTTTTTTATGTGACCGACTCTGGGCATAGGCTTCACAGCCTGCTTTCAAGGCCCAGTAGTCCTCCTACGTACCGCACACCTCTACATGTCACCACTTCGGCGCTAACACTCACCGTCCATACTGAATACATGCTAGGGCTGTCTCATACAGGACTGGTGTATTGGTATTAGCGGGGGTATTTTTACGACATGTCGGCGGGCCTTCTTGTAGATCAGTAAAGTCTGATTTTTCTGAAATTCAAATCCTTAAACTGTTCCCTGCCTCAGCGGGATTTGAACCCGGGTCCGTCAGGACTGCAGGCCAACTCTCTACCGATTGAGCCACCGCCTAATGGCAGAGTTGTTAATAATACTTAAAGCTTTGTTCTGAATTTTGTCTACTTCTTTTAGTGCAACCTCTCCACATCCATTCCACAAGGGTGAGCAATATTCAAGCTGAGGGCGCACATGATTCTTATAAATTATAGCTAACTGCTCGTCAGTGAAGAAGTTACGGACTCTGTACAATAATCCAAGTTTCTTTTGAGGCGGTTTTAGCAAGTGATCTAACATGAGAGGTGCAGCTGCAGGCATTGTTGAGTGAGACGCCAAGAATTTCAATACTTTTGGAGGT